>NC_086007.1:24372936-24577176 GCF_030014385.1 Trichomycterus rosablanca
CTCGTCGTCTCATTACATTCGCTCGTAACATCGACTTCTCATCAGACTCCCTTCATTTCATTCATGCTGTGCAAATGAGCATAAGGATGGAAACAAGACTGTACAACATATGGCCAAAAGTATGTGGACACCCAATCAGGAGCTTGTCGGACCTCCTGTTCCAAAACCATTGGCATTAATATGAAGTCAGCTCCATAATATGCAATTTTTGTGTCTGTTGGCCTATTTCGTCCAGCAGGTGTTTATATGATTGGGGCAGTAATATTAAATGAGAGGGCCTGGCTCACAATTGATGTTCCAATTCATCCCAAAAGGTTTAAAGAGGTTCAGGAATCTGTTCAGACTGCTGGATTTCCTTCACACCAAACTAGTAATCTGGTATAATTTCTTAATTGACCTTTGTGCACAGAGGTGCAATCGTTCTGGAATGCTGATTTTATACCTGTTACAACTGGGTGTGGCTGAAACAGCTGAATTTAAAATGTGTGTCTACATACACTTGTCCATATAACGTTCCTTAAATGTGTCTCAGTCTCATCTTAAGTTCTTTGTTGTTGGTTACATGTAATAGTTGTATTTCATGTAATTACCATTTTTTAAATTATGTTTAGGCTTTATGTCATCAATATAATATTGCATAAACAATTTTATGCTCTCTTGCTTTATTAATTATAATCATTTTATTCTGGACTCATGTACAGACAATCTATATTACATTACATTTACATTTTCGGCATTTAGCAGACACTTTAATCCAAAGTGACTTACAGTACTGTGACAGTATATTGTCTGAGCAATTGAGGGTTAGGGGCCTTGCTCAAGGGCCCACCAGTGACAACCAGGCAGTGGTGGGGCTTGAACCAGTGACCTTTCAATTACTAGTCCAGTACCTTAACCACTAAGCTACAACTGTCCTATTGGTATTGGTAGAAATTAATTGTACATTCTCATTTTTTTCTTAATGCATGTCCTGACAATTCATTTGAAGGCTTCATATGTTTGTTTTTGTTGTGATTTTTTATTTGTTTCTTCTCTGCAGGCCTCGTGGACTCGGCCCGAGCAGCATAAGGTACAGCTTCAATCCCCACGACTTCATAATCAAAGACTTTTGAGCCCCTACAGTAAAATTGCTGAAATTTTTAAGTCAGCATAAAATAATTGTTTTATTTTACCACAACATTAGCACGTGTACATGTGAAAAGAATTGTGGCAGGAACGCCCTGGATAGGGGGCCAGTCAAGGCATGATTGGCTATATCCCCGTCTCAGACACAGCCAATCACGTCTATGTAGACGAACCACCGAGACTAAGACCACCCGGTGGGCTGGTGTAAAATAAAAACTCTGGTTGTTCATTTTATTTTTCTGCATGCAGCCTAAAACCTAATACGTTCTGCCTGTTTCCTGGACAGGACACCCATTAATCACACGACACAACACTCACACATTTCCACCCAGGGACGGTTAAATGCAGCCAGTCCACCAGTCATGTGTAGGAGTGGAAGGATAAATAACCTGGAAGCAGCTTGTATTAAAATGATCCAGTAAATCTGCTGGGTGTGAGTGTTTAGATACAACAGGATTTAAGACCAGATGCTCTTTAGGCACAAATGTCATGGTGCTAATGGGACATGTTTAATTGCTTGAGCGTGTAAGTAAATTAAATCAACAGTTAACGTTTGCATGCACGCAAATGTGTCGCGTGAGAACCAGTATTTTCTTTTTATGGGTTGCCAGTCCATTGTGGGGCTTGATCACCTCCCCACCTCAGACACAACCAGTCATGTCTGTATGTAGTGGTAGTGGGCTAGTAACCTTTATATCTTAAACTACAGGTTTGACATGGCATGTTTTGGGTATATACATTTTCTGCATTGAGCAAACACTTTTATTCAAAGCGACTTACATTATTCAGTCTAAGCAATTGAGGGTTAAAGGCCTTAATGGTTTGAACCAGCAACCTTCTGATTACAAGTCCAGTACCTTAACCACTAGGCTACACTTATCCATACAACAGAGTGTTTACATTTATTGTATTAAGCAGATGCTTTTATCCAAAGCGACTTGCGTCTTGCAATTGTGACCAAGTACAACTCGAGCAACTGAGGGTTAAGGGCCTTGCTCAGGGGCCCAACAGTGACAACGTGGCGATAGTGAGGCGTGAATGTATATATATATATATATATATATATATATATACTGATCAACCATAACATTAAAACCACCTCTTTGTTTCTACACTTACTGTCTATTTTATCAGCTCCACTTACCATATAGAAGCACTTTGTAGTTCTACAATTACTGACTGTAGTCCATCTGTTTCTCTGCATACTTTTAGCCTGCTTTTACCCTGTTCTTCAATGGTCAGGACCCCCACAGGAGCACCACAGAGCAGGTATTATTTAGGTGGTGGATCATTCTCAGCACTGCAGTTCCATTGAGTCGGTCATCTTCTAGACCTTTATCAGTGGTCACAGGACGCTGCCCACAGGGTGCTGTTGGCTGGATATTTTTGGTTGGTGGACTATTCTCAGTCCAGCAGTGACAGTGAGGTGTTTAAAAACTCCATCAGCACTGCTGTGTCTGATCACTCATTCCAGCACAACACACACTAACACACCACCACCATGTCAGTGTCACTGCAGTGCTGAGAATTATCCACCACCTAAATAATGCCTGCTCTGTGGTGGTCCTGTGGGGGTCCTGACCATTGAAGAACAGGGTAAAAGGAGGTTAAAAAAGTATGTAGAGAAACAGATGGACTACAGTCAGTAATTGTAGAACTACAAAGTGCTTCTATATGGTAAGTGGAGCTAATTATTTATTTAAAATTTTTGGGCAGAAGGTGGATTTTCAAGCACATCACATGTTAATAATTATTACATTTATTTTCTTTTGTAAACATCAACAACAACATTTTTCAGTCTGTAAATGACGTAAGCTGTTCCCCCGTCTCATTAATTTCTCGTAAATGATTTCAATACTTTCTTTCTTTTGACAAACGTTTCATCAGCGCTGATGCGTTTCTCACGACAAAGCTGAACATTCGGGCAACACGCAGCAGCGGCTGTGACAGCTAATGGCAGACGTGCATAATTCAGAAGATTCCTCTGCTGAAAACTGTGGGCATGAAACATTCATACGGCGCCGCTCTCACATTGCAAATGAATAGCCGGAGCTTTATAGCAGAGAAGAATGGCAGATATATAGTGCACTGACATCCACGTCTGCCTCCTGTAGCTGATTTATACTGTTCCTGACACACACTCAGTGTCCGGTGACAACAATCTGTCCTAGAGGTCAGGGGTCATGCTCTGGCCATCTGAACCTAACAGAAGCAGAGGTGTCCTGGGGGACAGCGAGAGGCACACTGACCACGACCAATCCTCTTATTAGGGGGTAGATTAAATGATCCTGTGCTGAGCAGATGGAGAAGCTGATGATGTGTGGATGAAAGGGAGGCGCGCCTGATGAGTCCAGAGACAGCAGGGGCACAATAAGGGTCTAGACACGCCGAAATCATTCACAAATAGAGCTGCAGAAATACCCCGGTAATAGGAAGAGAACTCAGAACTATAATATTGTACTGGTATTTCTTATACTCAGGCTTATACGAGGGTTCTTCAAAAAGTTTCTGCACTTTTTTAACTCTATTTATTAAGAATGTATTATTTTAGAAAAGGCGAGAACAAAGCGAGTCTTCCGACAAAATAAAGCGTATCACTCATGTAAACAGAGAGACGTGCGCTGCCTAGTGGACAATTACTGAACTTTTCCAGATTTTGTCTGTCAAATCTGAAATCTGTTAAATAAAGGTCCCTTAAATCGAGGTTCTACTGTATTACGTTGATACATTGTCCTCATAATCATAAATTCCCTATATTTTTTTAACATTAGCCTGATTTGAGTTTTTGCGCTGGACTGAACACGCCTGTCTAAAATAGATTTGTTTACCCAGCGCTCTTCACTCCTGAACGAGCAATGTGCGAGCAGCTGTAACAGATCTCTTCTTTACCCCTTTTTATCCTCTCGCAGTAAGAACACAGGAACAGCTCGGCTTCTCTGCGCTCATCTCAAAGCCTGGAAAGTAGCCAGCACAGCGCCACTGTTCCAGTCTATTCACGTTCAGAAATAGCATTTAAACACTTACTATCCAACCATACGAGAAAACAAGTGTTCAACCGGTTCGGTGTTTATTTATTGTACGTTCAGTGCATATGTTCATACTTCCTTTGTTTTCATCATTATTCCTGCATACTGTGTATAATTTTCACAAATAATAGCAACACTTTTTTAATGACTCTTTTTACCTTTAAATGTTTTGTTTTCTAATATTGTGTCTACATCATTTTTCTCTGATGCGTTAGAAGTGTAACATGGTTGCTGCTGAAGTAGTTCGGCAATGAGCCATGCTAAGAGTCGTGTACTATTTTGGCCAACAGAGGGGGCACGGAGGCACAGATGATTGATATGTCAGTTTTCTTTTTTTTATTTATGCATTTTCTCCCAGTTTAGCATTGTCAATTTGTCTTCCGCTGCTGGTGGATCCCTGATTGCAGTCGAGGTGGGTATATTGCTGCTCACGCCTCCTCGACCCGCATGCAGCTCTTAGCGGAACCCTTTCCACCAATGCACTCTGCACAGGTGCTTCTCTATCTGCCAGTCAGGGTCCTTACACAGCGCTTGAAGACCCCAACCAGTTAGTCCGGTCATCCCGCCCTAGCAGAACCGTGTCTGCTGCAGGCACTGCCAATTGTGCCCGCTAGATGGCACCCAGCCGACCGGTGGCAAAGCCGAGTTTTGACTGAGGAGTTTGGAATCTCGACACTGGTGCGCTAGCGAAATATCTCACTGCGCCACATGTCAGTTTCTGTTAATTGACAATCACCTGCCTTAAGTCGCTTCAGCTGGAAGTTTTTCTATATATTACGGTTTCTCCCTCTCACACTTGCCTGCTCTTCTATTGGTAAACCTTCAGTTTCTCTAAAGCCAAGTAAGTGAATATTTGCACTAAAATTTATTAAATAACCAAAACAGACATGGTTGAACACTTGTTTCTGAACACTGTGTGTGTGTTATTAGAAACTGCAGAGTTGCTAGTTAAACATGAGTCGTGACGCATCAAGAAAAGACGTCATGAGTAAAATCAGACTAAATTAAGTCAGGCTTCCAACGTAGGTCAGAAATGGCTTTCCTAACTTGTTCTTTGCATTATTGATGGATCTTACTTAAACCCCCAGCGCGTACACACACACACACACACACACACACACACACACACAGCTTTAGTGCATAAAAGTCAGTTATTTTTATCTGCCTCATACAGTCTGTTACTGTTTTAGCCTCCAGGGTGGATTAAGGTGTCACACTTTTCAAGCAATAATCACCTCATAACATCTTGGTTACACAACACTCTGGAACATCTTTAACAGCAGTATCAGAACTTTTGATGTCAGGAATCAGAAATTGCACTTGCTTTTACTGGTTACCAATCTGCTGCCAGATGTGGCTACCAGTTCATGCACCAGCAGGATGATAACACGCTTTCTTAATTTTGAGGTTAGGCGCTTCAGACACATCTGTTACTTATAGGTGTATAAAATCAATTATATTATTGGTATAAATGGTATGATTTTAACTTGGAAAGAGTTTGGGGAAGGTCCTTACTTGTTTCAGCATGACTGTGACCCTGTGCACAAAGCCATTTCATAGCAGCCTCCAGCAGCCTGCACAGAGCTTTCACTTACGACTGAACGGGCACGAATTCCCACAGACACACTTGTGACTTGTGAAATGCCTTTCCAGGAGAATGAAGGACATGTTAATCACACAAAAGGTCAACTTAAGTCAGAAGTGGCATTTTGTCCATGTAATGTACTGGTGCAGAGTGTTTGAGATCATCCAGGTTCAAATCTCAGCGGTGCTATCAGCCGGCCAGGCGTCTCCACAGACATGATCAGCTATGTCTGAGCGAGGGAATGGCCAAAGCACTGTCAAGAGTATTCCTGCTTTGCGTCTGTTGTTTTCCAGTAGAACCTCACCCACCACAACCCTGACCAGGATACATTTAAATAACACTTTGCTCAGTTGTTCATTGTTTATGTTTCTTTTAATTCCACTTTTATTTTTAGACATTTATTGTTCAGTTATTTACTTTTGGTGCTCAGGTGGCGCAGCAGTAAAGCACGTTATCTTACCACCTCTGAGATCTGGGGTTCGAATCTCAGTGGTGTTTCCGGTTGGTCAGTTGTCTGCACAGACATGATTGGCTAATATCCTGGGGGGGAAGGGGTTGCCGAACAGCCTGGCCATTGGAAGGTGCACTCGTCAGTACGCTTTCAGTGCAGGTCCCAAGCGTGGATTAACATAGGAGAGTTGTGTCTAGGGCGGCTAGGTGGGTAGCACTGTCACCTTACCGCAAGAAGGTCCTGGGTTCGATCCCCAGATGGGGCAGTCCGGGTCCTTTCTGTGTGGAGTTTTCATGTTCTCCCCGTGTCTGCTCCAATTTCCTCTCACAGTACAAAAACATGCAATCGGGTTAATTGGAGACACTGAATTGCCTTGTAGGTGAATGGGTGTGTGTGTGTGTGTGTGTGTGTGTGTCTGCCCTGCGATGGACTGGCGCCCCGTCCAGGGTGTTACTGTGTCCCTTGCGCCCATTGAAAAGCTGGGATAGGCTCCAAAAAAAGTACAATTATTTACTTTTACTCCATTCTTTAATTTCATAATTAAAAGTGTCGTGTTTTCATTTCCTCCACGGTTGTTTTTCCCACCTGTTTACAGATCTTAAGGTGCATCAGAGACCTAGAGACTTTTCTCCTGCACATAACTTTGATGTTCAGCACCTGAAACGTGACAGAATTTCATTAGCACTATAAAGTTAGTTGTGTTTCAGGTTGAGGAAGTGTGAACGTAGCCGCAGGCGCTTTCTGTTCACTTCACATTTTGTTGGATGCTGAGAAGCAGCTGTACCCGGGTTACATCGGGTTCCTTTAAAGCTCTGTGTTTGTGTGTCTGTAGGGTGAAGACGGCAGCGTGGTGGCACGCAGCGACGCTCGTCTCTCCTCTCTGACGGTCAAGGACGTCCAGTACACTGACGCCGGCGAGTACCTCTGTACGGCTACCAACGCTGTAGGCCAGAGCTCCCAGTCCACCTACCTGGAAGTGCGGTGTAAGATCATCTTCATTTTTATTCCACTGTCTCATGTTACATTAATGCAGCTCTAAGGGGCAGCAGGATGTGCTCTGCACCCAGCTTGAACTTGAACCTTCCAAAAACAAGCTAAAGGTGGGTGCGGCAACTAATTAGGAGGGCTGTTTACATCCTTTTGGCCACGCAGTGTCCTCAGAGTTATCGTGATTAAAAAAATATATCAACATGGTGAACAGACTGATAATAAAAACTGACTCGGCCTGATGCACCTAATTTTGTCCACCTCACCAGGCGGTATTGATTGGCACTCCAGGTCGGGTGTTTGATCAATACTGCAATCGAAGCGCCTCACAGATGGCATTCCGGCCAGTGATTGATGTCCACTTCCTTCCTTGCCCTTTTCTAATTTGCAGAATGAGATTACACGTCTAGATGTGTAATATACACTCACACTTACTTTATTAGATACACACAGATGAACGTTGTGGGTATACATTTACCAACTGTGTCCCATCTGTTGTTCTTCACGCCATTCATCTGTTAAAAAGGACCACAGTACGAGCACAGCTGACCAGATGATGTTTGGCTGGTGGACCATTCTCATTCTCTGTTGTTCTGGTGTGAGCGTGTCAGGTGCAGCAGTGTTGTTGGTATTTTTAAATACTGTTGAAACTTACTTTATAAGGAACGCCGACCATGTTAGCGCTTATTATAGGTGTTCTGAAATTGTTCTTTATTAGTGGACACGTTCTAATCACAGGACGCTGCCGGCTCTAGATTTTTGGCTGGAGCGCTATTCTTCACCCGTCACTGAGACTGAGCTGTTTAAAATCCCAACAACACTCCTAAACCTGATACACTTATATAAGTACAGCGCATACAAACATGTTAGTGTCATTGCAGTGCTGAGCATGGTTCGCCACCCAAAAACATCTACGCATTCTGGGTAGACAGGGGTTACAAATTGTTCAGAAACACATGGGCTACTGTCAGTATTTGTATACCCACTGTATATAATACGCTACGCCACCATATCTTATGCTAGGCAACTCGAGCTCTCGAGTTCATGAATCTGAGTGCAGCTATCAGCTGGCTGGGCACCCACACAGACACATGATTGGCTGTGTGTCTAAAGGGGGAGGGACAATGACTAAAACAGGATTCCTCGTCACTAATTTAGCCGCCTGAATGGGAGGCGGCAGGTCACGGGTGCCACTGCATGGCTCTCCACACGCAATATTGCTCTCGGTGTGACTTTGCCCATTTTGAATAGATTATAAAAGTCATTGTATTCCTATCTAGAAAGTGTAGCTTAGAAACTAGACAGGTGTACCTAATAAAGTGCTCGGCGAGTGTATACCTCATTCATATTTAAGAAGTAATATCAGTGTCATCTAATATCAGTGGCTGAATAATTAAGACACGACGGCTTGATGCGTAAATGTTTCGAGGAATCGTTTTACCCTGATTAATCTGAGATCCTGGAGCGTCTGGGACTCAGAACAGTCCAAGCGGCGC
The DNA here is from genome assembly GCF_030014385.1 of Trichomycterus rosablanca. Classification (NCBI taxonomy): domain Eukaryota; kingdom Metazoa; phylum Chordata; class Actinopteri; order Siluriformes; family Trichomycteridae; genus Trichomycterus; species Trichomycterus rosablanca. The sequence goes on from NC_086007.1 coordinate 24,381,607, forward strand.
TGCAGAAATCCTGCACAATGTGTGCAAGCATGTGCTAATTGTCCCACTGTGCATATTGCTGTTTTTGTTTTCATGCTAATACGAGCACATGCCGCACAAAGAATTGCCAGCGTCTTTGTCTCAGACTTCTGTCGACATCCCATCGAGGATTAGCTGATAGCATTCGCCGAAGATCTCACGATCACGAGTCCCAGGGACGGCATCACGGGAGCGGCAGATTGCCGTTCGAGCTCGTAACATGTGGACTGATGCACGTTTGTAATGAGCTGCTTTCGCACCAGCCTCTGCATGTTCCTCCGGGGTGTGTGTGTGTGTGTGTGTGTGTGTGTGGGTGGGGGGGTGTTTGCTTGGATTTGGCAGAAAGGCATCCATGCGTAACTACTGCTCTTATGTAAGATAGCAGCCAGATGTGTTCAGCCTGATGTTCTCTCTGCCCTTTTCTCGGCATCCCAATTTGCATATCTTCAATTTGTTCACGCGTGTCCGACACGTGTGAAGGCGCCGGTCAGCGGCAGATCTTTACAGAGAGTCTTAGTACATAAACAGGACCGTTGCAGGACTGTTGCAGTGGGATGGAGGTGATACCCCAGTGGTGTCTGGTAATGGGCAGGTAGAGTCAGCAGCACAGTCAAGCCAAGCCGTCCTCAGACACAGCCAATCATGATGTCTGTATGTAGACACCTGACCGGTTGGTAGCACCAGTGGAGATTCAAACCCAGGATCTCAGCGGGTGTGGGCTAGCATAATTTACCCCCTGCACTTTACCTTTACTTTTTCAATGCTTCCTTATGCTTTTTAATCGTGGAGATGCTTGATCTTGGAATACCGTATTCTGTTCAGTACCGGCGCATTCACATAAGAAGTGAGAAAACCGCTTGTTGCGCAGACTGTGCCGTTATTTCCTATGAAGTGTGACGGTGGTGCACAAAGCTTAACGTGACCTATTGTACTAAAACAGCGAGTGAGGAACTTATGAGCAGTAATAATTAAGAGAAGTTTAGTGTTTCTGTGTCGTTCTTTTAATACATTAAACCACATTAAGCTTTTTTTTATCAGTATGTGTTTTAGACTCTCGGAAAAGCTGATTCTCACAATTTTTCAGCACCTCGAGCAGTAACACAAGTTTAAAAGTGAAACAGTGAGGAAAATCCAGCTAAACACAGATACATGTGGAGCTTTCAGATTTGACGGTTATTCCACACAAACGCAGATTCGTCTTATATTCACACTTTGATTACGTTTTACTTCACCATTAAAGCCGAGCGCTGAACAAAGCGGCTGACATTTTTTTTAGAACAAAAGCTGAACACGTTGAGTTTAAGGGAAGTGTTGAGTTTAAGGGTACAAATTTCTCCCCAAAGTGCATTTCGAGTTTAGGGGACGTCGAGTTACAAGGTACCACTGTAATCTGTTTCAGATGCACCTAAACTCTTGGGCTCGTTGGAGGTTTTCACATGGGAAGGGAACCCGGTCAACATCAGCTGTGTAATCTTGGCTCACCCCAGTGACGTGTCCATCATGTGGATGCGAGACGAAATCCAGCTGCCCAACGTCAACATCACCAACATCAAGATCTATAACACCCCAAACGCCAGCTACCTGCAGGTAACTCACGCAGTACCACAACCTGAACTGCAGGATTTATCAGCGATTAACATACATTATGTAACAGTAGAATAAAATCAGCAGCCTCGAAGGATCCCGAAGCTTAATCTCTGCCCACTTTCCACCGCAGGTAACCCCGGATTCTCAGAGTGACTTCGGCAGCTACAACTGCACCGCCTCTAATGAGATTGGGACCGAGTCCAAGGAGTTCATCCTGATTCAGGCGGGTCCGTCAGTTCCCTGTGACATGACCTTTACTTAAAGCTGCCATGTTTCCCTCAGGGGGTCTCAGAGGGTTTACAAGCGGTTTACTCATCTATAATGAAGCTTTTAGCTTTGATTGTTCTTGCATGCTCTGAAAATGGTCTATTGATTGATCAGTACAAGGCTTTTGAACGGCACAGGCACCTCTACAACCCACACTGCCAATCCCATTTCATTTTGTCCATCGAAGCCTGACTTATTGGAGCAACAGAGGTTCATAAAGTATTTTTAGCTGCTTTAAACTTCGACATTTTGGACATTTTGACTAACCAATCACTAACTGAATTGCCGTAGGATTGCTAGGACATATAGGACTCATAGTGCAAATTAACCAGCTAATTAATCAATGAGGCACTTGAACGCTACGTGAACACACAACAATCACAACAAATTGCATATATTTGTACTGCTGTGAATTAGGTAGGGCCTTAATTATTAGTTACAAGGTATGTTGTTTTATATATTATTATATATAATACTATATTATATGGTTAATACAGTATTTTGTGATGAAAATCAGGTTACACTTATACATATAACACACATTCAGATCATAATTTCACATTTCTATATAAACTACAGACAGTATTATATTGATGAGTATAATGTCATTAACACTCTGTTCTGGTTTGCCGTTTTCACGTAGACGTGCCCTCGGCTCCAGCCGTCACTCAGGTGAAGCCGTACTCCAGCACCGCTCAGGTGCTTTTCAACGAGCCTGAGTCGACCGGAGGAATTCCCGTTCTTAAGTACCACGTCGAGTGGAAAGCGGCTTCCAAAAGCAACTGGATCCAGCATGTCTACGAGGTCCGAGAAGGTACGTCCGTTACGCATAACAGCCAGTGTCAGTGTCATACATGTCACGTGTCGGAGGGGGCGTGGGTAAGCTTCGTTCTCCTCAATCGGAGCTGGGGTCGGCATTAGAGGAGAGGAAGCGTGAGAAAATGCATAAACAAAAAAAAGAAAAAAGAAGGGGTGTCCTAACACGTTTGGGTTAAATACTGGTTAGAATTAAATTGTATGTAAACGGTGTGATTAATAAAATCATTTTTCCTCTGCAAGCTCAATTGGATAAAATATCAGTTCAGCAGATGTTTGTGCTATTAGAGCCTGTTACTGGTCACAGAGCAAAGAAGCGAAGTAATAACGTTAGTATTGATTTATCTTTAGTCCATATAGTGTGTTTCTATACGTAGGGAAAATGTGAAAATGCCAAAAAAATTCAACATTTGGGTTAAATACTGGTTAGAATTAAATTGTGTGTAAGTGATTTGCTCAGTAGACGAGAGTTGCTGTTCATGCTAAATGTTTCATTAGTCGTGGGATCGAGTGTGGACGGTGTGATTAATAAAATCCTTTCCTCTGCAAACTCAATTGGATCAAATTTCACTTCAGCAGATGTTTGTGCTATTAGAGCCTGTTACTGGTCACAGAGCGTAGAAGCGGAGTAATAACGTTAGTATTGATTTATCTTTATCCAGATTGTTCCCAACGCATCTCATATTTCTTCTCAGCAGACGTTCATGATTTGCAGATTTGCTTTCATGGTGGCTTCACAGTCTGACCAATCAATTTAATTGCTCAATGATTTTCAGTTCTAGACTCATCCTAGAGTCGGGTTACTTCCTTCTATTTGTAGGCGTCGCCATAGTGGATCATTCCGGTCCGCATGCCTGATATGGAACAGTGTAAATGCCAGATGCACTTCCATGCACGAACCTCTTTTTTTACCCGGGCTTGGGACCGGCATTGAGAGCGCACTGACAATCAAAACTACTATAGACAAATCCCTACTGACAAATCCCTACTATAAAAAATTAATCGTAGCATTATGACACATTTACAGCATGTATGCTGGAATATACCCAGTATGAATGAAGAACTAGGGCAGTTGTAACCTAGTGGTTTAGGTACTGGACTAGTAATCAAAAGGTTGCTGGTTCAAGCCCCACTACAGTCAGGTTGCCACTGTTGAGCAAGGCTCTTAACCCTCGATTGCTTAGACAATATACTGTCACAGTACTGTAAGTCGGTTTGGATAAAAGCGTCTGCTAATGAAATGTTAAGTGTTTTCAATCAGGTGGCACAGTGGCTTAGTGGGTAGCACTGTCGCCTCACAGCAAGAAGGTCCTGGGTTCGATCCCCAGCCGGGGCGGTCCGGGTCCTTTCTGTGCGGAGTTTGCATGTTCTCCCCATGTCTGTGTGGGTTTCCTCTGGGAGCTCCGGTTTCCTCCCACAGTTCAAAAACATGCAGTCAGGTTAATTGGAGACACTGAATTGCCCTATAAGTGAATGTGTGTGTGTGTGTGTGTGTGTGTGTGTGTCTGCCCTGCGATGGACTGGCGTCCCGTCATTCACTTCCTTTCAACAAACAGTGAAGTCTAGGCTTAAACACTTGAAGTAATTCAGAGGGGCGTCTACATACTTATAATAATAATGTGGAGAGAGAGAGAGAGTGTGTGTGTGTGTGTGTGTGTGTGTTGCATGGTTGCATAACAGGTAGCAGGTAGTGTCAGTGCAGTACTGCTCTAGAAAGCCAGGATCAGTCCTGACCTCCTGATACTGGTTATTGTCTGTGTGGTGAAACTCAGGGTTTGTCTGAAAACCTAGTGAGTAGGGCTTTGGGTTATCAACTGAAAGGTTGAGAGTTCAAATCCCAGCTCTGCCATGTAGCCACTGTTGGGCCCTTGAGCAAGTCCCTTAACCCTGTCAGCTCCAGGAGCGCCATATAATGGCTGACCCTGCGCTCTGACCCCAGCTTCTAAAAAGAAAGCATTTCGTTGTACTGTACATCTGTATATGCATATACTGTATGACAAATAAAGGTGAGCTCTCTTGCTGCCTACTACCTACCTGGGCAGCTGCCTAAATAGATAGGAAGCATCAGATGCTCCCTCATTATTCAGTCAGTATATCGCTTCAAAATAAGACACCTCAGTAGGAGCATTTTAAGGTATCTAAGAATTTAGACATGCCTTCTTGTAGTATGACGTAAAACAGACAGACCCTCAGTGTTCCAGTGATAGGCTCCGGACCCATAGTGATCATACATCCATCAATTCATTAACAAATCTATATTTGTGAGCAGAAATTGTAGAATAAGCTTGTATTAACTATTATTTTATTTATTGTTTTACTCCTGTAGAGATGAGATCACTAACAATCACCGGCCTAAAACCAGAAACCAGGTATGAAGTCAGGCTGTCCGCTATCAACGGCAAGGGAAGAGGCGAGAGCAGCTCCGTGATCAGCTTTAAGACGGAGCCTGTTCGTGAGTACTGTGTTTTTTCCCTTCTTGTGCTTTCTATTACAGGCACGCCCTTTCATCATCACTTTCATGCTCACGCTGGCGGTGTGAAGCCACAAGCCGATATGCCGACTCTCAAAGGGACGTCTCTCACAACCGCAAGATTTCACATTAATTACAAGACTTGACGGAATCTATACTTTCTTAACCTTTCTAACCTTTTGTGTACTTTCTAATCTACGCCGCACTTCTCCGCTTTAATGATGCAATCAAGCTGATGATTAAAAAAAACCTGTTTAAATATTTCCCAGCTATTAAAATGTAGGATTTGGAGCTTCTAAGTAAATCATAGATGTGAAGCTCATGATACATTCAGAAGTTCACACTGAATGAATTTTTGGATTAATAATGCATTTGTTTGTGCAATTGCAAGTGCAGATGTGCTGCTGGACCTGATCCTTATGCCAGTTTCTCACCTTTTGCTGATGAAGCCTTTATGAATGATAATGATCAGCATGTCCTGTTTCTGGCAGAGCAGTCACTGATACAGATGTGGTGATGTTTGATGTTACATCCCTTTCACGCTTAGTCCTGCTTAAATACGACAATCTTCACCATCTAGATAATAATATGCAATTTATACCTGGTGTCATTATAAAACATGTTTCTGAAGTTTCCCCACATCAAACTAAGCCTCGATTTGTGCTCGAGGTACAGACATGGCGGAACAGTAAGAGCTCCTTTTTAAACTCTTACCACAGAGCTGAGAGCTTATTCATTTCAAATTCATATCATGGATTCAATGCACCAAGTTGGCTCGGTGGCTAGCACTGCTGCCTCACAGCACGAAGGTCCTGGGTTCGAGTGGCAGGTGGAGCGGGACTTGCACCCAGGTCCTTTCTGTGTGGAGTTAGCATGTTCTCCCCGTGTCTGTGTGGGTTTCCTCCTACAGTCCAAAGACATGCAGTGAGGTGAATTGGAGATACTAAATAGCCCCTAGGTGTGTGTGTGTGTGTGTCAAGGGTGTTTCCTACCTTTCGCCAATTAAATTGCACCCACCGCGACCGTGAATTGGATCAAAATTTTACAGATAAAGGTCAGATAAAGGTGTTACCAATTAGGTTATTATGTTAATAATTAGGAGTGTCCACATCATTTTGGTTAGTTTGTTTTCCAATCAAATTTAGTTTTTTATGCGTATGAATACATCATTTTAGTTTGTTTTTTATATATACAAGGTCAACAATTGATATGATTTGTAGATATACTGTCCAGTGTAGCTCGGTTGGGTGTTTTGATCATTATATACATCGTCCAGTAACGTTCCTGTACAGATACCGAGCAGATCCCGAAAAACTGACCCATTCCAGCAGTCGAAATTAATTCTTTCCTCCTGATGTCTCAACAGTGTTAATGTTTAAATGACCCACCTCAGTATTCACTTCTACCTGGTAATCAGCTTTTGTTTGCCCGGTATTCACGCGGCACCTGTACCAGGTCAGGATAAACTGCCATCTCAGGTAACAGGTCACACACCCATCTTCACACCTAAAGTCGGATGTGTGAAAGACTACGTGACCTGAGGGCTTTAGTCCCATTGTGCCCCCTGCTGGCCGTGTCAGTGTGACCCTTTGGTTCTGAATACAGCTGGTCAAATGTCTAAGTAACTTGGCAGGAAACCTTTGCACATCTGAATGCACAGTTATTTTCTGAATACAACGATCGATTGATTCCCTTCGGATATCAGATCATTTGACCACATATTTGACATCGAACAGGAATAAAGAAAGATTAAATCATGCTGTTCCACAATACTTTGGCACTTAGGTTACATTTACAGCGCTGTACAAAAGTGTTTTCTATTTTTTATTGATTTATTTTGCATATTTATTATAAAGGTTTCTGATCCTGGTACAACATGTAATACAAGGTAATAAGTAATGACACAAGCCAGTTTTTCCAACACCTATATCACCCCTGTGAGGCACTCAGGAGGCACAGATGTAAAATTACGCTAACCTTCTACCGCTGGGAGGTTTTGATATTTCCGGTTTAATGTTGTAGTAACGTAACCTTATAGCTTCTCCTGTTGGGGTGCACCACAGCAGATCATTGGACCACATATTATATATTTAAGGCCCTACCTTAATCACGGCCGTACCATGTAAAGCCCGGCCGTACATGAAAGACATTTTACTTAATCATTTTAATACACGTAGCGATGTGTGTGCTGGATACGAATGAACCTCATAATTAGATGGATGTCCACATACTTTTGGCTGTATAGCGTATTTCAGCCTAACACTTCACAGTTTCTGTTCTGTGTCTGATTGAACAGATTGATGTTTTATTTCTTTGGATTTTAGTTGTTATAGCCGAGCTGAGCCAAGAACTCCTACATTAACCGAGTTTATGAAACGTGTCGTGTTTTTGCTCCCAGATGGTATTTTCCTCTCTTTTTTTCACTGAGGTTTGTTTAGGTATCACACGTTGTGTGTTTTTTGTATCCTGTTATGTATCTGAAGAACATTCAAACAGCTAACTTTTATTCTAACAACAGATGAAATGAATTCAGTCTGACTTTCAGTCGCTGTAATTACAGTCTGGATTGAATGCAGTAAATGAAACTTCAAAGTAGTTGAAGTAGTTTGACACTCAGGTTACATTTACAGTGCTGGAAAAAGCTGCCCTTCTGATTTCCTGATTTATTTATTTATTTATTTTGCGGATTTATCATAAAGGTTTCAGATCCTGGTACAAAGAAGTAAAGACGAAACACAAACCAACACCTTTTTTCCAACACCTATATCACCCCTGTGGGGAGCTCTGGTGGCACAGAGGTAAAATTAGGTAAAACAACCTTCTAGCGCTGGGATCCAGGGCTTGAATCCTTAGTGGTGCTTTGGATGGGTTAGGGGCGTCTCATACAGACAAGGTTGGCTTCGTTTGGGGGCCTCGCCATTGATCAACGTCCTGCTTGGGGTTTGTTACTGCCTTGCGTTCAGTAATTCCAGGGAAATTACACCCACCACGACCCTGACAAGGATAAATCTGTGGTAAAATATAAATATAAATGAATTGATGACTGAATCAACCAAGGCTTATGACTGGTGTGACCTTAAGGCAAGCAAATGCTCCTGAAAAATGGAGATCAGTGTTTTTAGTTGTAGTGACATGTTCTCTGTTGAAGGTCCTGACAGTTTCTTATTGGGTTTCTATTCAAGACTTTGAGCAGGTAATGCCAAATTTTTGTTTCATTTTCATCAACTGAGATAATGACTCTCACTGTGGTTCACTCAATATTTCTTTTGATTGCGAGATATTTTATGGTTAACTTAGGTTGTCTTTGACTTTTATTTAATGTATTTTAAAGATCTAAACAAATCAATACAAATCAGGGCACTTTTTCCCAGCGCTGTTGCTGCCGTACGGGTGACATTTCATAAGTAAATTCTCCACACGTCTTTAGGTAACCACCTTTAAATAAACAATGAAGTGTGTATGAATTATTAACAGCTCAGATTCCCTAACTTCCCCAGTTCATCACAAACTATCATTCTCATGCATTTGTCTCTCTTATGCTGAGGATTATGGGTCATATTCAGAGGTACAAACACCCAGCTTGTGCGCGTTGGCATTTAGAACTTAGATTTCCATTATGTAGCCAAAAGTATGTGGACACGCATTTCCAAAAGAGTGGAGGCTGTTATGCTGCAAAAGATACAACAAATGATTGATTCCCTTTGGATATCAGATCACTTGACCATATATTTGACGTCAAACAGGAATAAAGAGAGATTAAATCATGCTTTTCTGCAGTAGTGTGACAGTTAGGTTACATTTACGGTGCTGTACCAAAGTGTTCCCTTTTTTATTTTGCATATTTATTATAAATGCAAAAGTATGTGGACATGCATTTCCAAAAGAGTGGAGGCTGTAATGCTGCAAAAGAAAATGGAAATGACCAATTTTTATATCATTGTCCATAGTATTGGACTGTCATGTTTAACAAGCTTGTGGTCAGTTGTGAGCATACTTTAGTTTTAGCCATATAGAGTGTATAATTATATTTTTCCCTAGTACCACAAGTGTTGCAAGTGTTTTTATGAATCTTTATATGCGTAGTAGTAATACATTTGTAGACTTTGACACGGAAAACGTGGAGAATTCCAGATCCAGTATATCGCCTCATTTAATAGTTTTAGATTCGACACCCCTGTTGATCATTTTTTGTTGATTTAAGTGAAAATATTAACACATGCTGTGCAGGAAACTGAAAATTTGACACTTTAGTGCACAAAATCTAGAAATATGTGAAAAACATAAAACATTTAAAAGAATATTGGCTGTGCTGTAACTCTTGCAGGTTTAATCTACTTGTTTATTCCCTGTACAACAACATGTTCACTTATTCTCACTTAAAAAGTCAACAAAACATGAAACGAAATTAAAAATTGTTCAATTTTTAATCAAAGCTTTTACCAAAATATGTAAAATGTCATTTTCCCAGATGCTTCTCTGCTGCTTTTATTGTTCTGATCAGTGAATGTTGTGTTGTGATTCATGCCTGTTGTGTTAACTGTTTCTAACTCTGTCTTTCATGTCCATGTTTACATCGTCTCTGCCCCCCCCCCTTCTCCCCACACCCCCATGTGCCTTCCTTCGATTTTCCTCCAACCAATCATTTGCGTACGCACGATGTGGCTTTTGTCATGTGGCTTGCATGGTGCTGCTGATGTCGTCCACCCTGGTGAACAGAAGGTAATCACTCAGCTCTCGCTCTGCAGCTCTTATGTGTAGGAATAGTAAAGCCGGATCGTTGCTTTCACCTCTCGCCATCCCATCATGCACCCACAGCATCTGCAGAGCCACACACTGTTTTCCCTCCACCTTTTGTAGGGAAAATATATCCCTCCCTTGTCCTCATATCTGACACACTCTTCCCCTGAGTGACTACCGGGTTCTGACTTTGTTCCTATAGATACAGTTTCAGCAGCGACCTTCCAACCATAAAAAAACTATTTCAAAGGCGGTGGAAGTGAAAAACAGTTCCTCAGCAGCACTGCTGGGTACCTGCGAACATCCGCTGCCTTTTATTAGCACAATAAACAGCTTTACAAGCAGAGGTTTAGTGGATGTTTCTGTACTACTGCACAGAAGGGTAAGACCTAATACAGCCTATATGGCCATATGTACAGCCATATACCTGTCCTAATAGTTTAGTTTGGGTGTTTCAGTCACAAAATTGAACTCCAAACTGCTTCAAAAAAGTTTGGACATTACATAAAATGCAAATAAAAACAAGAAGCAATGATCTGTACAGACACTACAGAGAACAAATATTCCGTATTCCGTGATTGATGTCTGCAGCGGATTAAGAACATAAATGCTGTAAAATGATAAAATAAGAAACAAAAACTAAAATTTCACTCACTGTCTTAACCGCTTATCCAATTAGGGTTGTTAGGGGGGTGCTGGAGCCTATCTCAGCTTTTCAATGGGCGCAAGGCACACAGTAACACCCTGGACGGTGCGCCAGTCCATTGCAAGGCAGACACACACACACACCCATTCACTTATAGGGCAATTCAGTGTCTCCAATTAACCTGACTGCATGTTTTTGGACTGTGGGAGGAAACCGGAGCTTCCGGAGGAAAACCATGCAGACACGGGGAGAACATGCATACGCACAGAAAGGACCCAGACCGCCCCGCCTAGGGATCGAACCCAGGACCTACCAACCGAGCCACCGTGCCATCCAAAATTAAAATCTAGCACATTTAATGCTGCCATGATTGTTCACAAGTAAGGATTTGTGTACAGAACAAGAAATTTATGGATTTTGCCCTCTACAGTCCATAACATTATTTAAAGAGTTTGATCTAAACTTAATGCCTCAGTAGCGGTGGTGTGTGCAGTGGTTCTTCAATGGTTTCAGCTTCCATTTGCAACATCGAGTGTGTTTATATGTACAAAATAATCAGATAGTGGCTTGGTATATACTTGGAAATAGTATTAAAACAGTATATTATGGTGTAACAGCACCCCATTATGAGTGCACTTTCTATTCAAGCCACATGGGTCCTAGGTGCTGTACTAAGCAGTGTTTTGTATTTACTCTACTGTGGATGTGTATTGCAGTTTGGGGCACTGTACACGCTTTCAACATGCTCCTGAGCAGAATTAATTCATCAGCCAGGCCGTTATGATAAAGCTGTAATAAACTCGCACATATTTATACATTTTACTAGCCAAATACTAAGGAGATGGGTGGATTTTGAGTGCAACAGCCAACAGTTAGGACCTTGAACACTTGTACAATGGTCACATGTAGCAAGTGTAAGCGGGCTCAACTAGCTGTAGCTTTAATGGCCAGTTGGCTCGTTTGTTCTGAAATTGGCATCCTAACATGGTAAATTTACAATAACAGAAAAATTCAGTGATCAGATTGTTACTGTTCATGTAAATACACTCGTTGACTTTGTTCATGTCACATTTCATCATCACTTTTGCAAGATTGTTTTGACTATACTGTGAGGGTCAAAAGTCTTAGACCGCTAATAAACTTGCTTCTACAGTATTTTGCAATTTGTATTAATTTAATTCAATGATTTTCTTTATGAATCATACAATCAGATTAAAAACTGAAGTTCAAATTTTCAAAAGAAAATGTATTTGGTGTGGCCAAAATGATAAAACTCAACAGTAGCTGCTAATTAGTTAACAGATTCTGATAAGTAGACATGATCAAACTGAAGGAGATCGGACACGGACAGTTTCACAAATGTGTTTACTTGGTTTTAATTGGTGCCAAATTTGAAGAAATGTTTTCTCTAACATTGTTTCACTGATTATACGATTTTTAATAAAACAAATGAGAGAAAATCCAAAAGTAGAGTCGGTCTCAGACTTTTGATCCTCATTGAATACTGGCTGCATTTTAATAAATGTCTGTGCTTATGATTACAAGAACATTTATGAATGAGCTCATTTTAACCAAAATCTACATTTTTCTTTTATAAATTTAATAGTTTTAATAGTAGGTTTTACTCTTACTGGTACAACTTTGCCTTTAAGTCATATTAACTGTACCGATGGACACAACACAGTGGTGGGAAAAAATGGCCCAGCAGTCGAATACCTGTCATGGCTCAAGGATACCAGATCAGTTACACCAGACTTAATAAAATAACACAAAGAATTAAATAAAAACACCAGAGACTAGATTTGAATAAAGGAGAAAAAGGCTCTGACTTTATTGCAGGTGCATAATTTACAACGAATGTAAAGTACAGCTCAGGATACATCTATTGTATGTATTTTCAAACAGGGGACGTTATCGCCTCGCCTTTCTTGTATGTAACTATTTTTAATTAAGACACCATTAAATCCAGGTGATGATTTAATAAATAACGTGGACACGATTAGATACAGAATATTGCTTCCTGCACTGTACTGCCCCCTTCATTTTAGACTGCTGTTCTCCATCTTTTAGACACAATTATCTACAAACAGCAGACGTTTCATTTATTATTAATTTTTTTTTCCTCTTCTGGTCATCTTGTCCTGGTATGGAGAAACCCTCAACCTGGCCTTGCCGCTTCTGTTCTATCTGTATCAGCTCAAAAATGCTGGGGAGGTTCAAGGCTCATTATTTCACAAAATCAGTACTACTAGTGTTTTTGTAATCTCTGCAGCTGCACGTTTTATTAAATTTCTCTCCCCTAATCATCACAAACCAAGCAGCTTATTAACTCCATATCTTAAGCCTCCAACTATCGAGATCAAATCTTAGTGGTGCCACCTTTAGCCACGTCTGAGAGAGGGAAGGCCGGAGGGGGAAATGCTTCCTTACAGCAACAACAGAATCCTACTTTCTGGTTGAGGCGCCAACACAAACAGTTGGGAGAGAGTATCGAGCAAGAATATGTAATTGATCATGTACAGCTGCAGGTACAGCAACTTTATGTTCATTAAAGGTGGGACTAGTGCTAGACTGGTGAAGGGGTCACTTAGGTCGGTCAATTGGGAGTGCACAGAGAAGTTGGGTATATCCAAATTGGTCCAATGCAAAGACGTACAGCTAATAATAAAAAATACTGATTGCCAGACACCTGAGCTTTTTCATCAATTGTACAAAATTATAGGGCAGTTGTAGACTAGTGGTTAAGGTACTGGACTAGTAATCGAAAGGTTGCTGGATAATGCCCCACCACTGCCAGGTTGCCACTGTTGGGCTCATGAGCTTGGACAATATACTCTCACACTACTGTAAGTCACTTTGGATAAAAGCATCTGCTAATTCTGAAAATGTAAATGTAAAGCTGCCAACAAATGAAGCCGATAAATGAAGAGAATCAAACAGCACAACAAAAAATCCCCTAAAGCCGCATATTGTTGTGTGTTTACGTTGAATGAGACCTTCAGAGCGTTTAATAAGCACGGGTAATGAGCGCTAATGGGACTAAAACGGCTTCATTTTTCTTCTCATGTGTAGCCTCTCTCTCCAAGCCTCACTAATGATGTTAAATGTCATTCTACAGTGTCCAACCAATCGAGGGATCAAGTCAGCATACGCAGCTCATTAATCTCTAATGGATTATGAATGTTGCTCCATGAAATAGAGGTCACGGTGCTCTCAAAATCACGCGAGTTTGGATAATGATTGTAGGCCTCAAAGTTGAACCAACTAGGTCACATCATTATATCATTGCCTAAAATTGATTACACTTTTATTATTTTAATTATATAATTCTACTCTGTTCACTTTATCCACATTTGTAACAAGTTTGCCACTGGCTGCACTGTACTCCTCCACCACTTGTGCAAGTGCCTTAACCAGACACTAGGTGTCACTGTTTCTGTCAGCCTTCCGTTTTTCAAACAAGTCCAATAGTTTCAGTTTCAAAAAGGCTACTTTGTTGAAGTGTAATTAACCAGTTATATAAAGTAAGACTTTAAAATACAACAGTTTAGGGTAGGTCTTTTCCTGTTCCAGCATGACTGTGGTGCCACTGTGCACAAAGTAAGCCCAGTAGAAGCATGAAGAAAAGCTCAGTTTAAAGAAACTCCTGTGACCTACACAGGGTCCTGACCTCAGCCCCACTGAACAGTTTTGGAATGAGCTGGAACATCAACTGAGGCTTTCTTGACCGACATCAGTGCTCAGCCATACAAATACTCTTTTGACTGCATGGGCACAAATTCCCAATTCACAGACATTTTGTCTTGTGAGAAGCTTTCTCAGGAGAATGGCTGTTGCTATATTTTAATACCATTTATTTAATGGGATGTCCAACAAGCTCATGGTCAGGCATCCAAATACTTTTGGTCATATACTGTAGGTGCATACACAAACAATCAGAATCATGACAGTCCACACAAATGAAAGCAATTTTTAGTACACTACATTGTTGGGAGATTATTTTTATATTATTTTTATTTTTATATATTGTATTTTATAGGTATGTTACATGTTTAGTGTAAAAACCTGAAGTGAGTATCAGGTTATGTATTTTTGCAGGTATGTGGTGCAGGTGACATAAAAAGTTCAGGGTTTTTTGATCAGAATGAATGATTTGTATTTCCAGGGGAGCCCAGTCCCCCTAAACTGAAGGGCAGCCTGGAGCCCAAGGGCAACGCCCTTAAAGTCAACTGGATCAAACAGGATGACGGTGGCTCACCCATCACACACTATCTAGTGCGCTACAAAGCTGTAAGTATCACTGCTTCTGTTATTTTTTATTTTATGTTTTCTTTCATTTGGTTGTTACAATAACAGGACATGCTGAGATTTCTTCTTTATTATAACGCTGCTATAGAAAAGCAAACATACATCCGTTGTTGGTGTAATACAGGTGTAATAAAAATTAAATAAGGTCAATAATATGCTGTTATATTATGGAAACAGTTTAGGGAATTCCCTTTCATTTTCAGCATGACTATGCCCCTGAAAAAAAAACTAGCTCTTTAAAGAGTAGAGCTCCAGTTGCCCACACAGATCCCTGGTTGGGCCCGCAACCCAACCGAATTCTTTTGGGAATTCTGACCTCACTGACTCTACTGAATGAGCACAAATCCCCACAGACACATTCCAAAGACTTGTAAAAGAGTTTTCCAGAAGAGTGGATGATATTACAGCTACAAGCTCATGGTCAGGTGTCCCAGAACTGTCGACCATATACTGTAATCAGGACTTCAAGAAGAATTAATTCAAGAAGACATGAATCTAAAAAAAATCTATCTAGACATATCAGCATCCCTAAACAAAACAAAAGCAGAATAAAAAGCACCTTCAGCAGACCACTAGACTTCCACTATATCAAATTCATCAAACCGTCTTTTGTGGACCTCGCTTCCTGTAGTTTTTCTGTCAGTTCGGACCAGTCTGGCATTTCTCTATACCAGCGGTTTCAAACTTATTCTCACTGAGCGCCACATCAGCATTATGGTTGCCCTCAGAAGGCCATTTGTAACGTTTCCTGCTGTGACTGCAGTCTGCCTTTATCTCTTGGATAATTTGTTGTTTTTCTTGGAGGCTTAATGTATCATACTTAGCTCCGTGTTTGGTGTCAAAATGCCTAATTTATATTGTATATCTATATTGCATATCTGTATCTATATTGTACTTCTTTATCACAGACACGGCCTCATAACAAAACAGACACACCGGTTTTTCTTCTTGAAGCACAAGCGTATTCAATTTCCCGTCTATGATTAAATTGCCTTCTTCTGCCTCAATTTTCTCTTCTTGTTTGTATTGGAATTATTTTTGGATATTTCTCAACTCCACTTGTTGAAAAACCAATCATATGCCTTTTAAGCTCCCGCGGGACACATAAAATGACGTGGGGGCCTTGAATTTGACACGTGCTCTACACTCTCTTTCACAAACAAACTGTTGAGTTTGACACGTGCTCTACACCAGCGGTCCCCAACCATTTTTGCACCACGGACCGGTTTCATATAAAATTATAATTTCAAGAACCGGTGGGGGCGGGAGGATTTAAAATAGAATAAAATAGAATAACTATACTGCTCACACATTTCGCTGCAATGAGGCGCTGCTTCCACCTGGGGGTGATATGAGACTATAAACACTCGTGTGTTGGAAATGGAAGCAGTGTTTTCCTTGCTGATGTATCTAATTCAGGGGTGGCCACTACTCTACACTCTTCTTTATGAACAGGCTGCTTCTGCTGGCTGAACTGCTGCTCACTGGATGTTTTGGTTTTTCACAATACTCTGTAAACTCAAGACCGCTGTGTGCGTAAATCCAAGACGGTCAAAGTCACTCATAATTTCCTGGATTGTCTGTATAATGGTATGCAGTACACTGTCGCCCCACATCAGACCTTTATAGGTCTCGTTTAGTGCACGGGGCCACAATCATGCTGGAACTAATTCCCCAAACTTGCAGTCACACAGCAGCAATGGTTGCATCACAAACACTAACAACAAACACCTAAACTCAATACAGACTCAATGTCTGCTTACTTTTACCCACATACTGCAGTTTTAGCTAAAATTAGTAAGTATAAATAATTTCTGTTTATTTGTCTGTTCCAAATTCACACACATTTCCTCTCTTACATAAGTTACTGCTGCGTGACTCCTATAGCGTGTGTTCTATAAATCTCCTACATTTACCATCTGCACCGGCCGAGACAGTAACACAGTAACGTCCCACGTCTTGTCCTTTCATTTTCAGTCCTTAGATTTTAAGGGTTACAGAACTCAACATATTTCTCCACCTCCATAATGACCCCCGTGGTGGCCGTTCTGGCTTCATGAATCACTCCAGTTCCTGCATGTGTTAGTCATGGTGATGGGATTAGTTATTAGGTTAGTACACTGACCAATATTTTCAAACCATCAGTTCCAAACCCAATTTCAAGTGAAGTTGGGACATTTTATGCATTTTCCCCTCTTTATCTCCAAATTTTGCGTAACCAATCCGCTGCTAAGGGCCTCGTTGGCGTATAAGAGGGTGTATGTTTGCCTGACACACACTCCCTTCGACGTGTGTGCAGTCTACCAATTCCTTCTTATTCTCCCGTACTTTGGTGGATTTGCTCGGGATGTCGGCTTTAACATCGTAGTGCCAAATTTATGTGGACACCTGTGCATGCACTTTTTGGACATTCAAAAATCTCATTCATATTAATTGCCCACATTAATATTTGTTGTCTTAACCAACCTTTACTATTCTGACAAGATGTTAAAACTTGCCTATGGGAATTTGTGCCTACTTATTCGAAATGGCACATGTGAAGTCAGGCACTGATGTTTGACAAAAAGTAGACAGTTCGATTCTAAAGCTAAAGCATCCTAAAACTGTTCACTGGGGTCGAGGTTGGGCTACTAGTGTGACTTTAGTGTGGTCTGTCCATATACTTTTGGCCATTTAGTGTAGCAGTATTATACTGATGTGGATTTCTGTGTTCGTGTAGTTCATGTTTATATGTTTATGTAGTTTCTTATTTGGCTCAAACTCTCGGTGTCGCCTGCAGAAAGAAGACGCCCAGTGGAAGACAGAGATGCGCGTGCCAAGCACGACTGGCTACGCCCTCCTCAGCGGCCTGGACTGGAACACCGAGTACGACGTGCTGGTGGTGGCTGAGAACCAGCAGGGCAAATCACAGCCTGGCATGCTGAGTTTCCGCACGTCCTCGGAGCCCTCCGCCACTCCGGGTGAGTTTCAGTTAACTTATTTTGTTCTTCCGTCTGTCCGTCCGTCCATCCATCGCTTTCCTGACGCACAACATTAACGTCTGACTCAGAGCTGTAATAGCACCAAGCACACAAATTCAGTGAGAAGTCGCCTTGTTCTCACTCTTACGTCGACCGTTTGCACTCTGATGCGCGGTGAGTCATGAGAACAACTGTTCGTCTGTGAGTTTGGCAAATTTTACTTAGATTTAATAAAAAAGTGTCTGCAGAGAGAAAATCATCTTCATCCATCTATTTTAATCATCTAAAACAGGGATTTTCAATCTTTTTTGGTTATTTGTTATTGCGACCCAGGCAGCGCAAACAATGCATCAATACGAAACACAAAACAAAATATACTTCTTTCACTTTATTAACTGCTTATCCAGTTAGTGGGGGTGCTGGAGCCTATCCCAGCTTTTTAATGGGCGCAGGGCACACAGTAACACCCTGGATGTAACGTAAGGCTTCCACAAGAGGGCGCTAATGAACAAGTTTATTTCGTTTTTATGTACCTTAATTTATTAGTGCACAGAATTGGGAGTTTTCTAAACTCAGTTACCTGAGTCGTGTTTTTAGCTGCTTTAGACTTCGACATCTTGGACACTTTGATTAAACGATTGCTAACTGAATTGCCGTAGGATTGCTAGGATGCCTCATAGTGCAAATTAACCAGTAAATGTGAGGCACTTGAACGCTACATGAATTAAAATTGTTAAATTGCTAAACACAATCCTTAAATTTTGAAAAGACTCATTTCACGGTTGTGAATTAGGTATGGCCGTAATTATATCATGTATTATTGTACTGAATTCATATACGCCCAGACGCTACCGGACACGAGTTAATTACTGAACTCAGTAATTTAGAGGGGTGTCCACATTCTTTTGGTTTGTATATTTACGTCATTAATAATTTTTGCTGTCACACGATAGTGTCCCTCCATTGATGCTCCGGCACTATTACAGCGTCTGAGTCACTGTCCTTTGGGCACCGTTATGCCAGCCACATTATTAAAGCACACAGCAAAGGATTTCTGCTCCACGTTCAGACCAAGTCGTTACTGCCGGTCATCTGTTGGTGCCCACACAGAGCAAAGCGGCGTAAAGCGAGCACCCGGGGTGAGTACGACCGGGATAGATGTGTTACGGCCACAGCTGGACTCGCTCGCATCACTTCGGCTAAATGAGCATCTGGTGCATCACGTCCCCGAGAGTCTCTCTTATTAACGCTGGCGACAGCTTCATACGTGTAGGAGACTTGGATTCACACTCTGCCTGGCACAGCAGGACAGCAGTGGATGGCATCCAGAGCTAGTTTGTTTCTCTCCTCCATCTCTCACTTCTCTGCAAGAGCCACACAAGCAGCATGCCAATGAGACGCTCTTATGGCCCAACGGCTATAGGCGCTTCCACAAGGGCGTCCATAGAAATAAGAGATTCAGAGTCTAAATTAAACTGAGGTGTAATCTTCTTTTGACGTGTGTTCTTGTTTTACGTATTTATCTCTCACGTGACCCTCCGAGATCAACAAAGCCCCACCCCTCGAGGGACGATATGATTGGTCAGTTTTACTGTCATTTAAAATTGGTCTCTCTACAAATTCACAGCTGAATTACCAATCACTAACCAGCAATATCAGAGGCAGACCTCTTTAATTTAACCCTTGATATTCCAACACACATTAAACAGACAGGTATGAAGGATTCATTTGCTTAGATTTGTATGTGTTTAAACGTTGATTGTCAAATACATTAGGCTGGGGGTCCTGATGGTTCCCCTCTCCCATTTTTACCCCAAAACACTAAAACAATCAGCCCAATAAAGCAGATATAACAGTAATTTACTAGAATGTTGTAGATGTAGCTAGTTCTCCATTTTATAAATTATTTTTTGGATTGTTCTAATTTAAAAAATACTTAATTTCTCTGTGCACTTTGTCAAGCTATGCTGGTTAAGCTATATTTATCCTTGCCAAGAAGAGCCTCACACTTCTCTCTTTATTCTTCTGCTCATGTAAGAGCCTCTACCAGAAAGTAAGAGATGTGTTGCAATGGCAAGGGGGCTATACCCCATCTGGCCTGTGGCGTCTAGTGGTGGGCTAGCACAGCGGTTCTTAACCTTTTTTTCTCTTAGACCCCACCGTCAACACAGGTTATGTTTTTTGTCTATTTATTGATGCATTTTCTCCCTTTTTCTCCTGATTTAGCGTAGCTCCACCTCCCCTCCAACATGTGCGCAGTCCTTGCGGACCCCTTCTTTTCCGCCCCTGCTTTGGTGGATTCGCACATGAGGCTCTTCCACTTCTGTACAGGCACCTGGGGCTGCTAACCAGGGTCCTTGCACAGTGTTTGAAAACCCTACCCACTTAGTCCGGTCTTTTTCCACCCAGCAGACATGATGGCCAATTTTGTCTGCTGCAGGCACTGACGATTGTGCCCGCTAGGTGGCGCCCAGCCGACCGGGAGCAGTGCTGAGATTCAAACCAGGGACCAGGGCTCCGCCACCTGGGCACCCTGGTTATGATATTTTTCATACACTTGTAGCAAGGATGACAAAACATATTGTGTTCTTGCTCATGGAAAATTCAGTGAATCCATGATGAGGGTAAATATCATAGAGTTTTCTGATTTAGGTTGATGTAGAGCCTTTACTTCTGGTAAACTGGTGGTAGGAGCTTCCTCACCTTCATCTACTTCAGTGGGATCTGAACAACTGAATCGTAATCTTTTGTGGTCACCGTTTGTTGACCTCAGCACTTTTGTGATGGGCAAATCAAATGTGTCCATCTTCAAATACCTAATGTAGGCTGTAGGTAGTTTAAAGCAGATCTATATGACAGCACAAAAATCTCTCATATGCCAGCAGTTCCATCACATGTCATTCTTTTTTACTTTTCTCATTTAAATTAAACAGGACCCCCCTCTGGGCTCACTGAGACCCCCTAGGGTGCCTCGGCGCCCTGGCTGATAGCCACTGTGCTAGCGTATTAGGCTGCCGTGCCACATGAGCAGCCGTGGGGGGTCTGAATTTGATGCACTGCTTTATTTCTTTAGTGCTGATGTACAGTATTCGCACTAGCAGTCTCAGCTCTGCTTTCAATTCAGGTATCACCTCTCGGTGAGCTGTTTTATTGACCTACAGCTCTGGTTTTTGGTTACTCTGTATGGGTTTAATATTTACGTAGCACTCATTTGTGTGGTTTGCCACCTCCAGCCACTGCTCGTATTTCTTTCACATTCTGTCTTCCCACAGATGACTTTTTGTCCACTAGCAATTAATTTAGACACCGTGTGAATGTAGCTTTGATGCCTGATTGGGACCGTTTTGTACATGAAAATAGGAGGTAATGAACTTATATTGTAAGAACGTACACAAAGGAGAGGAAATTGGCAGTGCTGGAACTCATTAAGGCTGCGTTCACACTGGCTGCCTTTTCCCCAAACACCGGGACGTATTTCACATGGAAGCCGATGGGAAGTGGCAGCGCTGCAATCAGAAAGTCGCCAAACCTCAGCCAGCAGTTTGTTTTTCTTTAGAGCGGAATGCTTTCAAACGTTGACGTCAGGTGTTTTTGAGCAGTTAGGTCTAAATGAAAAGCCCTAGAAAACAAACTTGTTGTCCCATGTTCATATCAGTAAATTGTTCACCAAATGTCAACCAAATCTGTTTGCTGGTGGACGTTCTAAATTCGTGCTTACGATTGGTAACTTGGCTTTTACAAGATAGGAACATTTCATCAAAACTCATTTCATCGGGTGGTCAGGTGGCGCAGCGGTAAATCACAAACTCGTCAGTCGAATCTCAGCTCTGTTACCGGCAGACTGGGCACCGACACGAACAATGATTGGCTGGACGTGGATTCCTCATAACTGATGCAATTACGACCTCTGCTGGCTGATCGAAGGCGCCTGCACAGAGACGAGGGATAGTGTGTGATCAGGGTGTGTCTCTCCGTACACAAAGCTGATCCACATATGAACTCACCTTGTGCAGGTGAAAAGATGCAGTTGGTACTGCACACGTGTCGGAGGGGGCGTGTGTCAGTCGCGCTCTCCTCAGTCAGAGTGGAGGTCAGCATCAGTAATGCAATCGGGTAATTGGATACGACTAGATTGGGAGGAAAATTGGGGGGAAAAACATCAAATCAATAAAAAAATTTCTTTCACTATCTTGCCTGGAAATCCAAAATTTTGAAGATGCTCAATTTTGCTTTGCACTCTGGTGCCATTCATATGGCCAAAAATATATGGACACCCTTTCTCACTTGCATTCTAGTGTTTTAGCCATGTCCATATCTAACAGGTATATAAAACCAACTGTGTAAGCTACATTTTATGTCTTAAATATTGTGGCAACAGCTCGGGGAAGGTCCTTACTTCTGTCACAGTTCAGTGCTCTCCTGCAAGTGTAGCTCGCTGCTTTTGGGTTTGGTTTAAATGTGCCAAGTAAATGGGCATATATGATGACCGGATTGGGTAAAAGTAAAGTGGGTCAAAGTGACAAATATTGAAGCGTCTTTAATCTACTAATTTAAAGGTTCAGTTTTACACCTAATGCATCATACAGCTGGGTTGGAGCAGGGCTCAGGTGCTGCAGTCATTATTCATTATCTGCCCTGTGCTTCCTCTCTGGAGTGCTGTTCCTCACTTCCTGTCCTGCATGGCTTAACATCTGCTCAGTTCAGCATTTTACTCGTTCTCATACAGGTTTATTCTACAAAAGTGTATTTTGTTCTTCTTTTTCCATTTGTCTTTTTTGTCGTCTAACTAATCGCCTGTCCGGTGTCACTGGCTTTTTCAACACTGCCAAAAAAAGAATCAATGAAAGTCTTTGGTAGAGAATTGGTAATCAGTTTTCAAACAGGGGATTAAAATTAATTTTGTTCAATTTGTCTGGTTTGTTTAATGCTAATTCATTCAAATTTTCCTCTTGACCACCCAAAGAGGATGGGTTCCTGTTGGGTCTGGTTTCTTACAAGGTTCCTACTACTGGAGTAGTAGTACTACTATCTATCGATCTACTTGTAGTATTTAGGGAGGGTTTTTTTTTTTTTGCCACTTCTGCCCTTGACTTGTTTAACAGGGAGTTTTGGTCTTTGATTTTGCAAGGGGAGCTCAAATACTAACAGTGCATGTGGTTCCTAATAAAGAAGCCAGTAAGTTCAAAGATCAAGTATTTAAAAATCCCAACAACATTGCTGCACCTGATACACCCAGAGCAACACACACTGCCGTGCCATTAGTGCAGAAAACGTATCAGCACCCAAACATCATCTGGGAAGGGAAGGTGGGGGATATAAGAGGGGTTGACGTAGTGTACAGAACAACAGCTTGGCTACAGTCAGTAATTGTAAACCTACGAAGGTTGCATCTGTATGGTAGGTGTCACCTAAATAATAAATGTCTATACCAGATGGGGTGGCACGGTGGCTCACAGCAAGAAGGTCCTGGGTTTGATTTCAACCTGGCAGTGGTGGGGCTTGAACCAGCAACCTTTTGGTTACTAGTCCAGTACCAGTACTAGTCCATGGGAGATACAAAATTGTCCATGACAATTTGACAATGTGTTTGATATTAAACTTGAACTGATGAATCTTGTGTAGCCAGTAACTACCTGTTCTGTCATTAATGTAACCAAAGTGTGTAAAACATGTCGTTAAACTCCTAATAAATAATAAATGTACTAGATAGGTGTGCCAGGTCTGCACCTAATAAAGTGCCAGCAAGTTCTGCATCTTTTCGGGACAGGTTCCATTGCTACACACTGGGTACTAGACAGGAATACCCCTGACAGGGCAGCAATCCATCACAGGGCTTCAGCCACCCCCCACATATATTCGGTCATTTCTGTGTAGACGCCCAATTCAAACCCGGATCTCAGCGGCGGTGGCGTAAAGCTGGCATAATAGACCGCTGTGCCATCCGAGCATGCATCAGTGTGGTTTCAGTCCTCTCTTCTGATTCCTCGTCTTTATTCTCCTCTTGCTTTCTCAGTGCTGAATATGCGAGAGTGATGAATGAGCTCTGTGAACTGTTTTCTCATTCTTGGATTCAGATCTAATTTGGCTTCTAAATGACTGAGCTTGATAAATAGTTGCGTTCGAATGGAATATCTCAGAGTGCAGAAAATCCAGGATTGTAAATGATGAGCAGTGCTCAGGAGGAACCGAGCTGCTTTACCCACCCGCACACGCTTTTTTTCTTCACATTCACTTCACCATTTTCCTTCCATGACCTCATATCACCTTTTGTTTCAATTTCAAACTTTATTTCTGTGGTTTTGACGGTTCTTTCTCTTGTTTTTTTCCTCCCCCTGTCTCTCTTCCCCCTCCTATTCTCCTATTTCCCTCTCTCTGTTGTCCTGTGTCATTGTGCCTGGTGTTGGATACGGACGGATCATCACATTTCCACAAACGCAATATATTTTCTACAATATCCTCCTCCTCTCTCTTCTTTTTTTCTTTACTGCATTCATGCAATCTATTTGTGTACATGTATTTGTGTACGTGTTGTGTGTGTGTGTGTGTGTGTGTGTGTGTGTGTGTTACAGTCACACTCGGCAGCAGTTCAGTAACGTGCGCTGTTTTGCCGATGGTGCTGGCTTTGTTCATGCTGTTCTTGCTCTGATATTGTACTGTGAGATAGATGTCGTCGTCTTTTCTTTTTTTATCTCTATTCTGAGCCTGGAGTGAGAATTAACACAATTAACATTGAAAGCTCGCTCAGTTTCCCATCATCACATCTTTATTGTAAAGCATCTTTTCTATCCAGCCGAGTGACTCTGATTCTGTACTGTTTACGAACAAAGTGAATACTAAACTGAGTTCACGTACGGTAATTTTCTGTACCGTATTCTGCCTTTCTGTAAATATTTAACCCATTTTCTCACGACTGGAAGCCTGTATAAAATGTACATTGTATGAACTTTAATGAAATACTTTGTAACATTGAATGTTATTTTATAAAACGTGCAGATCAGACTGTTACCCCGTAAACAGGCTGAAAAAATATTTGCCTTGTATTATATTGCCGTGTGCACATCTGGATTATTAAATTTTTTATATACTGTACAGATAAACTAGCTGACTATTTAATTAATTGCGTTACAGTTTATTACAATTTTATTTTTAAATAACAAATGTCACACTATTAATAATTAACCTTTAAATTTAAAATCCAAAAAAAGCATTTAGTATTTGACTTTTTGTTGAGCATTGCAGTTTATTAAGAAACTGTTTTTTCTAAATAACAAGTGTCACACTATTAAATATTAACCTTTTAAATTAAAAGACCAAAAAAAAGCATTTAGTATTTGTAAGGGGTGGCCTTGGGGCTAGGCAGACTCCAGCCACTAGGGGGTCAACAGCGAGCCGGCAGTCAGGCCTAATGCACAACACCTGTGCACAGGCCTATAAAGAGACAGAGAAGCAACCAGACATTGCTGGGTCTTTGTCTCATGTGAGCAAACACACGCAACCGGTAACCCGGGTAGAGGACTGAAAGCTTTCACTCTCACCCTCGTTTCTTTCTTGTGTCAAGTTACACAAGCTCTTATAGCCCTCACTCCTCTTGGAAGGATTTTGGAGTGTGTCTGTGAGAATTTATATCCATTCATTAAAGACAGATGTTAGATAAGAAGCCCTGGCTTGCCATATACCTTCCAATTCATCCCAAAGATGTTCAGTGGTTTTAAGGACTGATGGACTGACAGGAGAGGAAGGGGGGGGTGTTGATTTGATGGCCTTGGACTCACAATGGACCAGTGATTCCGGGGAAGCCAGTGTTGCTGTGACCCTGACCAGATAAAAGTGGTGGTAAAACATGAAAATGAAATGAATATGATTTTCTGCACATGTGAGCAATGGTGTATCAGAACCACCTGAACTCAAGGAGAGGTGTCCACAAACCGGCTGTATAGTGTATGAGAAAATTAAATATAAAACTTTCATTAGGATTTAAATTTTTTTTTTTGGTAAAGTGCTGTAGCAAAGTGCTACCTGTGACCCATTCATCATCTAATTAATTTTCATAGCATCTGACATCATCAGATTAATTGTTGCTGATTTGACTGGTAAGTAGTTTTGTACTACTCAAAATAATACAATCTTAAGATCTAAACATGCTTGTGCAATAACAGTTATGTTTAATCGAACCTCTGCAGATTTGCTTTTTTAATTTTATATGTTTTATTAACTACTGTAAATGCTTTTCTGATGCTGCTTCTCTGCTAGCAGTTATAACTATTTGGCATAAATGTATTATAACATCAGAATCTATAATACAGACTCTAAAGCAAAACTAAAAACAATGGATCTTCCATGGTACTATGATGCCCGAAACACTATTTACAAAGTTTATTCCCCTTTGGTTTCTTCTCATTTTGCAAATTTTGATCTTCAAATAAAACTGAACCTGAAATACAGCACACAAAACTTCAGATTATTTACTAAACAAAAGTAACTGCTACTTTAAACTCAATAACTTGTTATGCCAACTTTAGTAGCAACTCCTGAACAAAAATACTCCGGATAATCAAAGGCCAGTAATTCAGTGTCGTGGAATCTCTGTCTCCTTTTCTTGACAGAATCCAGTGGTGTAATAGGAGCTCATGGAAGATTTACCGCTATGCTACTGTTTCTCCATTTGGGGATAATGACTCACACTGTGGTTTACTTTAGTCCCAGAGCCTTTGTTGTGGCTTTGTGATGTTCAGATTCAATCAGTAATCACTACATTAACTTCAAGTTGCTTAAATGTTGCATGAAGGGCAACGACGAGTCTGTAATTTAGCCTAATAATAAAAGTACACACTTCGAGTATGCTTAATAAATAAATGAATAATAATTAACTTAATAACTTAATAAATTGATAACGATCATTTATCGTTACCTTTATTTCGTTTTAAGGGTGCAGTATTATACCGGAATGGTGAAATAACTCTTCTGTTATCATATATAAGAGCACGTTGTGATATTAAGGTAAATAAGCTGATCTGGGGCTCTACAGACACCATTTGCCGTGTCTGAGGGAGGGAAGGTCTGATGAGGAATCACCAGACCCCTTCTGTTAGGTTGAGACACAGAAACAAAAGTCGCAGATCTAAACGGAGGAGTGTGTGCTAACCTACAACCCTCAGGGGTGCAATGGGGAATTAGACATATCTAAATTGGGATGTGAAAAGCCTACTTTGGTCCAAATGTAACCTGTTCCGGTTCTGTTTGGTAGTGGAGAGGCAGCATCAGTGTCCCATTTATTTCCGACTTACCGCTTCAGTGTTCGTCTTTGCTTTCACTAATCCTTGTAGTCAGATAAGTGGAATAACTCGCATTAGCTCGACTCTGCTGTTTACGTTAGCTTTTGTGCTTTTCTTCCATGTCTGAGTGATTTCTCTCTCTCTCTCTCTCTCTCTCTCTCTCTCTCTCTCTCTCTCTCTTTCATGCCCTGCACCCCCCCCGCCCGCTGTTCTCTCTCCCCAGACTTCATAGAGGACGACGCCGGCCTGAACACAGGTGTGATTGTTGGAATTCTCATCCTGGTTTGCGTGGTCGTGCTGCTGGTCGTGGACGCCACCTGCTGCTTTCTCAACAAGTGTGGCCTGCTGATGTGTCTCTGTGGCAAACCAGGCACGGGCACCAAGGGCAAAGACGTAGAGGCAGGCAAGGCTGCACTTGTGTAAGAACAGAATTATCTACGGTTCTATTAATCCTAAAATATTTGTAATGAAAACATAACATCCATACGCCACTTTTCAGTGAAGACTTTCAGCAATATTTCAGAGTGTGGATGTATTTGTGTCCACATTTAAGCTGCAAAGTGGCACCGATGTTGGACAAGAACTGGCACACATTTGACATTCCAGTTCATCCTCACTTACTCATTCACTCACTCACTCACTTTCTTAACCACTTATCCAGTCAGGGTCGCGGGGGGTGCTACACACACACATTCAACTATAGGGCAGTTCAGTGTCTCCAATTAACCGAACTGCAGACACGGGAAGACCCCATCCCCCACCTTCTTGCTGTGACGTGACAGTGCTACATACCGAGCCCCCGTGCCGCACCCAGTTCATCCTAAAGGTGTTAAATGAGGTCGAGGTCAAGGTTCTGTGCAGACCACTGGAGTTCCTTCATACCAAACTTGCTTTCAGGACATGGTGGACCATAAAGAGCTTTCTCCAACCTGCTGTCACCTCACAGCAAGAAGGTCCTGGGTTCAATTCCCAGGTGGAGCACTCGGGGTCCTTTCTGTGTGGAGTTTGCATGTTCTCCCCATGTCTGTGTGGGTTAACTACCTGTTACTACCTGTTCTGTCATGAATGTAACCAAAGTGTGTAAAACAATAAAAACCTAATAAATAGAACATAATAATATAAATTACAATAAAAATACAAACTTCCAATTAGCCCCCCTACTGTCCCTACACAGTACACAGGACTACATTAGCTATTTAAATCGAATGGCTACATCAACCCTTTACATTTTTACTGTACATTAAATCTAAATGTCTCTCTGCTCACAGGAAAGACGATTCCAAGGAGCCTATAGTGGAAATGAGGAGTGAAGACGGACTCACAGCCAATCACGATGTAGGAGGACACTCCGAGCCCAATGAGACCACGCCCCTTACAGAGCCTGAGTAAGTCTGGAGTATTTGGGATGCCACTACCTCATTGTTTACTAATAAAAAGTTTGGAAGCTGCTGCTTTATACAGTTGTATACATGTTTGTTTTTAGTTTTAGTTTTAGTTTAGGGCTGGCTCGATACCACTTTTTTATGTCCGATACTGATACTTATTGTGTTTAAGCAGTGTTTTTAGATGTGGCAGTAGTAGATGATTTTTTTTTTATGCTAAAAGTTGAAGTACAGGGGTTGGACAAAATAACTGAAACACCTGGTTTTAGACCACAATAATTTATTAGTATGGTGTAGGGCCTCCTTTTGCGGCCAATACAGCGTCAATTCGTCTTGGAAATGACATATACAAGTCCTGCACAGTGGTCAGAGGGATTTTAAGCCATTCTTCTTGCAGGATAGTGGCCAGGTCACTACGTGATGCTGGTGGAGGAAAACGTTTCCTGACTCGCTTCTCCAAAACACCCCAAAGTGGCTCAATAATATTTAGATCTGGTGACTGTGCAGGCCATGGGAGATGTTCAAC
Source organism: Trichomycterus rosablanca (assembly GCF_030014385.1). Lineage (NCBI taxonomy): Eukaryota > Metazoa > Chordata > Actinopteri > Siluriformes > Trichomycteridae > Trichomycterus > Trichomycterus rosablanca. The sequence continues at coordinate 24,410,596 of NC_086007.1, forward strand.
TTCACTTTCATGTTCATCAAACCAATCTTTCACCAGTCTTGCTGTGTGTATTGGTGCATTGTCATCCTGATACACGGCACCGCCGTTGGATGCACATGGTCCTCCAGAATGGTTCGGTAGTCCTTGGCAGTGACGCGCCCATCTAGCACAAGTATTGGGCCAAGGGAATGCCATGATATGGCAGCCCAAACCATCACTGATCCACCCCCATGCTTCACTCTGGGCATGCAACAGTCTGGGTGGTACGCTTCTTTGGGGCTTCTCCACACCGTAACTCTCCCGGATGTGGGGAAAACAGTAAAGGTGGACTCATCAGAGAACAATACATGTTTCACATTGTCCACAGCCCAAGATTTGCGCTCCTTGCACCATTGAAACCGACGTTTGGCATTGGCACGAGTGACCAAAGGTTTGGTTATAGCAGCCCGGCCGTGTATATTGACCCTGTGGAGCTCCCGACGGACAGTTCTGGTGGAAACAGGAGAGTTGAGGTGCACATTTAATTCTGCCGTGATTTGGGCAGCCGGGGTTTTATGTTTTTTGGATACAATCCGGGTTAGCACCCGAACATCCCTTTCAGACAGCTTCCTCTTGCGTCCACAGTTAATCCTGTTGGATGTGGTTTGTCCTTCTTGGTGGTATGCTGACATTACCCTGGATACCGTGGCTCTTGATACATCACAAAGACTTGCTGTCTCGGTCCTCGGTCACAGATGCGCCAGCAAGACGTGCACCAACAATTTGTCCTCTTTTGAACTCTGGTATGTCACCCATAATGTTGTGTGCATTGCAATATTTTGAGCAAAACTGTGCTCTTACCCCGCTAATTGAACCTTCACACTCTGCTCTTACTGGTGCAATGTGCAATTAATGAAGATTGGCCACCAGACTGGTCCAATTTAGCCATGAAACCTCCCACACTAAAAGGACAGGTGTTTCAGTTATTTTGTCCAACCCCTGTAGATCAGTGTGTTTTAATTTCTGAATGGCTGCTGCGGATGAGATCAGTGGCACATGTTAATGATATCATCAAGATGCACCTTGTTACGGCAGTTGCCGAGTGAGCTGGCAATAATCGGCACTCTGTTGGAACGTATCTTTGTGTGTTATTTGCTTTACACACAAACAATGGCCTTATTTACATTAAGTGTTATTTACATTAAGCAAAAGTATCGGATCGGATTACTCGTATCCAATCCAGTGATTTGGGCCAAAATCGGACCGATACCGATACAGAGTATCAGATCGGTGCCAGCCCTAGTTTAGTTCTTTCTGTTTTTAGAGTAACAGCTCCCCTATGTGTTCATCAAATGTGTACATACACCCGTGCATGTGACTGCTTTGAATATCAATGATTTTTATAATTAAATCATTGGAACACCAGTCCAACAAAAATCTTGAGTTTAGTTTCTTTGGTTTTATTTATTTTATTAAGTTTATTGGTGGATTTCTGTGGCACACATCTACAGCACGTCTAGTTTTAAATTTCAGACTTTTGGCAGCTCCATTACCAGTTTTGACGTGTGTTTTGGGTCATTCTCTTGCTAAATAAACCCGCTGTGTTCGGCCGCATCTTTAGAAGACAGAAAACCACATTGCGTACAGAGGACCACACTTTTCTATTATTATTCAGTAAGAGGTGATATTGTAGCGTCAAGGAGGCGAATACCTATCAGGTCTCCCCTGCTTCAGACATGACTCGGGCTGAACTGTCAGCTTCAGGTTTTCAGGTTGTATTAGACTGTTGCATCATTCGAGCGCCTTGCTGAAGAATAATCCATTTTCTACATTTTTACTGCTTATTTTGGTAATACCCCAGCAAAACAACCCCAAATCATTTTTCTTGACAGTAGTTACAGAGTTGCTAGGTTTAAATGCAATACTTTTCCTCATCCAAACATACTCCTGGTCATTGTGACCAAATGACATGTAAGTTCATTTGATCAGAAAGAAATTTGGGTCAAGATTTAAATGATTATTAAACTAGAGGCTTATTTGATGCACACGAAGATGCTTGCTTGACTGTGGACATTGACATTTATGTTAGAACAGCTTATAATTCATTTTAGTCCTGTTTAGTTCTGACTGTTAGGTAAAGTATCAAGGTGTCCATAAACTTTTGGTGACTTGTCCTTCTCTTCTGGCTTCTGTGTTACAACAGAGTTGCGGGGTGGCACGGTGGCTCAGTGGGTAGCACTGTCGCCTCACAGCAAAAAGGTCCTGGGTTCGATCCCTAGGTGGGGTGGTCCGGTTCCTTTCTGTGTGGAGTTTGCATGTTCTCCCCGTGTCTGCGTGGGTTTACTCCGGGTGCTCCGGTTACCTCCCACAGTCCAAAGACATGCAAGTGAGGTGAATTGGAGACACTAAATTGTCCAGGACTGTGTTTGACATGTGAACTGATGAATCTTGTGTAATGAGTAACTACTGTTTCTGTCATGAATGTAACCAAAGTGTAAAACATGACGTTAAAATCCTAATAAACAAACAATCAAACAACAGAGTTGCTTATTTCAGTAATAGCTAACCATAGCACCTGTTTCAACAGGTTTTATTCCCCCCCGAATGTTAACAACCCCAACACGCCTAACCATTAACTTGGTTCGGGGCTTTGCTCATAAATAATTCTCTTTGTGCTTTACCATTAAAATCCCTCTAAGCTTAGACATAGGCTCACGTTCTCATGTACACCTGTTATTTCCTACTATTTAAATTCTCTCCTTCATACAATAAACTGGAAGCTCACTCTTACTGTCTGTGTGTGATGAGTTTCTTCCCGTTCGCCCTCAGGTTTTGCAGGACTTCCTCTCTCAGACTTAGCAAATGCAATATTAAAAAGCACTATTAATACAATCTTAATTGTATTCTCTCTCTCTCTCTCTCTCTCTCTCTCTCTCTCTCTCTCTCTCTCTCTCTGTTTATCTCTGTTTAGGCGACACACAGAAGTCATGTCCTCAGTGGTGGACCTCCCCCTGTCCGTTGCCACCAACTCAGACACGGTCACCGACACATTCGATCTCAGCCAGAGTAGCCCGATTAGCGAGAGCACCACTCTCACCTCCAGCCTCACTGCCCCTCCCTCCGAGCCCAAACCCACATCCAACAGCTTCCAGCCCTTAGACCCCTCCCTGCTCTCTTCAGAACCTCCCTTAGTAGATCTGGCTGATCCTCAAACCAGCGGCCCTTCAAATATCCCAGCAGAAACGCAGATTAAACCTTCAGAGCTTGACACCCAGGCTCCACCGTCCCCTGCGTTTAGTGCAGATAAAGAACCCAAAGATCTGGAGGCAGAACCGACGCCCACAGGGCTCTCCACCAATCCACCGATCAGTGCCGCTCCCGTCTCCTCAGAGAACCACGTGCTTCAGATAGATGGAGACGCTGCTTCACTATCACACCTCCCTCAGGATGCCTCCGACTCTCTGGACACAGCTGCCTCGGTTGGCCCATCTGCTCTACCAAATGAGTACGGATCTCTCTAAATGTTCAGTGTGGGCTTAGTCAGCAGTTTAAGTTTATAACAAGTATTCAAGTATTGTTTTTGTTAATTAATATACTTTTAGTTTATGAATCCAAAATGTATCCATTCATAAGCATAAAATATTCAAACACTATAATAAAAATAAAATCTGAGGCACTTGGGTAGTGCAGCAGTCTACAACACTAGCACACCTCACAAACTTACAGGTTAAAATCTCAGCAGAGCTACCAACCTGACCAGGCATACACTCAAACACAGTGTGACGGAGGGAAGGTCGGACAGGATCTCTTGACCTTGTAAAGGTGGGGTGGGGTTCACATGGAGCTTAGCATGGCTTTCCATATGCATTATGTCTCTGAGTGGGAACCCAATACTGGCAGGTGATAAGAAGCGGCTGAGAGGGGGCGTGTAGTGATCCGGTTCACCACACACCAGGACAAATTACAGAGGAATTTTATTTTATTGGCCAATAAACTAAATCTGGATGTTTTAACAAGACAAAAACTCCAAACGTGAAGCCATAAAACTAGTTCCTAAAAGAAGGAGTGAAGGTGCTTGCATGGCCTGGCAAATGCAGGGAATTACAGTAAATGGTCAAACGTATGTTGATACCTGAGACCACTGTAGTTTCTCCACACCAGACTTGTCCAACCATATCCAACCTCAGCGGACGGCATGGTGGCTCGGTGGGTAGCACTCTCGATTCCCAGGTGGAGCAGTCCAGGTCCTTTCCGTATGAAGTTCTCCCCATGTCTGTGTGTTAAAATCCTTATAAAAACCAAATGATTGATTGTATTCACTTGTTAGCAATACACCTGAACTGAATGATCAGAAGGGCGTCTACATACTTTTGGCTATTTGTCATATATTAGAAAACTTGAACTGAGAAGTTGAATACTTGTTTTTCCCAGTGTAGATTTCCAGGCTATTAAAACGAGCTTGTAGACATGTGTGTTTATGCTGAACATGCTCTGCTCTCTACATCAGGAACATGCTGGAGGAGAAGATGGAGAATGGCACTGAGGAAGAAGAGCTGAAGAAGATTCAGCCCGGAGCAGCGGCGGAACCAAATGCCATATCGCAAACAAACGGTGCCGAGAGTTAGGCGTGGTCAGGCAAAGCACCAAAGAGAGACGCGGCGGCATCCTGATGAACACGGATACGTTCATTCTACAGTGCCCTTAACCATGTATTCTGAAACTGTAACGTGTATCAGACATAAACCTCAAGACATTCAGGAGAATCACAGCACATGTTCACTAACCTCGGTGAAGTTCGAACCCCATGATCTGAAAACACATGAGAAGATTTTTGTCTGTTTGTGCTCCGGTTGTACTTAGAAATAATCTGTGCTTTTTTGAAGTTTGTCATTTTTATGCCCAGATCAGGTTTTGTTTTACCATCTACTTCATAATCGCACTATTTCTTCAGCATTTGTGCAAATGAAACATGGTTTGATCTGATTTTAAAGTTGACGAGACATGTTTCTGCCCAAACAAGCAAAAATACCTTCATACATTTCCTGATTGTATTTTTTACTTTATTAAAGTATTTACCTCTGGTTGAATTCTACATATTTTATTATTCATGTGTTTACCTAGTTGAAATGTAAATGAAGTCTTTGGAGCGGTAGTCTTGTTTAATGGTTTGTATATTCTGATAACATTCCATTTTCATTTTCTAGTTTGTATTTGTTAAAGCTGCAGTACGTCACTTTACGGGACAGAGTGATTCAGAGCCCCTCGCTGTCAGAAAAGTGGTACTGCAAGTAAAGATAGATTGTGTATCAGGTTATGCCATCTATTTACTTGCAGTACAACTTTTCTTTCCAGTATTGCTTTCCAGAGTGCAAGCCCTGTTAGTGTAAGTTAAATCAAGTAGTGCCTAAGCAAGTGTTGACTGGTCAACAGCTTCATGAGCAGAACTGCCAGATTATAACCATGACGAACAAGACATGACTTTTCACCACAAGCTTGCTTTAGCAACACCAAATAAACCAGTTTAACCCCATTAAAATAAATACACGGTGGCTCGGTGGGTAGCACTGTCACCTCACAGCAAGAAGGTCCTGGGTTTGATTCCCAAGTGGAGCGGTCCGGGTCCTTTCTGTGTGGAGTTTGCATGTTCTCCCCGTGTCTGTGTGGGTTTTCTCCTACAGTCTGGAGATACCAAATTTTGTCCGTGACTGTGTTTGACATTAAAAACTTGAACTGAGGAGTCTTGTGTAACCAGTAACTACGTGTCCTGTCATGAATGTAACCACAGTGTGTAAAACATGATGTTAAATTCTAATGAATAATAAATACAGCTCATATTTAAAAGCCATTAGTTATTATTATTATTATTATTATGTTATTAAGGAGCTCAGTAGCAGTGAAGGTGTCACGCATTCACAGGGCTGCATCTCAGTTGGCAAACCCTTACTACATAGTAAAATAATGACATTATTTGTGCACTGATAAGATGCACTGTTTTGTATAGCAGTGTGTATTTTTTATTTTATTTCCATACTGCAGCTTTAACAGATGGTTTGTGTTATTTAAAAAATGTCAGACACCACACAACTTGCAATGCAGTAGAACAAACGGCAGAAGTGTGTTCTTCTTACCAACCTTCGTCTTCTTATAGCATCTCTGATGACTGGGATTTTTTATTTGATATACTTATGCCTACATTTGAGAGCATTCGAGAAATCGGAGCATTTTTATACTCGTCGGGGAAAACGTAAAAGTTTCACACTTGACTTGATTGCAGACTTGTGCACTGTGTTCGTGAATTCTGTCTGTTTTTGTGAGAATATCTGCATATATTGATGGTGAACGGAAGTTGATTTTACTTTTCTATAACATGATGTAAATTAATATTGACACCTGCCTTCGCAGACACAAATCAGTCAGACTCTTCGATCACTTCAAGGGCTGGATTTACGGACCAAGATCAGTCCTAATCCTAGGCTAAAAGAGATTTACTGTGGTGAATCTATATTAGCATTTCAATTCAGTCCAAGACTGGGCCTAGTTCACGTCCACTCCAGGAAACTGGGCCGAAGTGTTCTTCTTACTTCACCGCCATTGCATGAGTATCTGCTTTCCCGTCACTGATTTTTAAGGACAGGTGGAGGAGACAGATGTGCATGCCCAGAGCTCTGTGTGGGTGAACTGTTGGTGTTCAGCGTGCTTTATTTTTCATCTGACAGCCCATGTTTAGACTCTGGGTTGCCACTGTACTCGAGGTGTGCTGCTTTGTTTAACCAGGCAATTGTAGTTCTGTAATTCTGAGCTGGACTGGACTGGACTTCAAGAAAATTGTTGGACGATAATGACTGTGTTTTTCCTGTTAAACATCAAGATAACATGTTGTGTTGTTCTAACACATTTTGATTAAACTAATTGAGAACAAGGCCTCTTTTTATGATTGTTCATATTTCCTCTTTTATTATTCAGTAATTATTCATCATAGTCCAAAAGTAAGAATTACACTTACAACTGTGACAAAAATATGTGGACGCAACACAAGAAATTATGCAAAATATGTGTTAAATGATTAGATGCTATTAATAATAGTAACATATTTTAAAGGGGTTTAAAAAAATTTACTGAAATGCCCAGGCAGCATGGTGGCTTAGTGGGTAGCACTGTCACCTCACAGCAAGAAGGTCCTGGGTTCGATCCCCAGGCGGGGCGATCCGGGTCCTTTCTGTGCTGAGTTGGCATGTTCTTCCCGTGTCTGCATGGGTTTCCTCCGGGAGCTCTGGTTTCCTCCCACAGTCCAAAAACATTCAGTCAGGTTAATTGGAGACACTAAATTGCCCCAGAAGTGTGTGTGTGTGTCTGCCCTGCGGTGGACTGGCGTCCCGCCCGTAGATATATTACAATTCCAAATACATTATTAACCAATACAGATTATTCATTCTATATACTTAAATAACAACAACACACCCTTTTAAAGTCATGCAAACCAACCCAAAGCTCCTTCATTACCAAATACGGCAAATATTTCTTAAATACGCACAATCTGGCAACTTCGTACATATACAACAGCAGCGTTCATTTACTGTATTGGCCAGAAGATGGCACTGGTTTGCTTTGTAAAACCATCCACTCATTCATCGTCTCATTCAGGTGAGGGTCGCGGTGGGTCCGATTCATTGCGCAAAAGGCAAGAGACACTACGAACAGGTCGCCTGTCCATCACAGGACATGAATTCATATTTAACACATTAAATTTGATACTGAATTTCACCACACTGCTAGTGCCAATAGCTTCCACAGTATTAAATAAGAGCTCATGAAGTAGAAATGTTCTAATGTCATCATTTTTAATAATAATACAATACAATAATACATATCTCTGTAATAACAGGATGGCTCAGTGGCTTACAGTTCCAGCAACTGGGTTAGTTTTCTACCAGGTGCTCTGGTTTCCTCTCACCTCCAGAAGATGTAAATCTACGTAAAAGTGTGAATGAATGAATGAATGAATGAATAAGTGTGCAATGAGCTGACTTGTCCAAGGTGTGATACTGTAGGCAACTAGCCATTCAATACAGCCCACATCTATTTCTCTACTTACTATTTATATTAGTCTCTTCTGCCACTTAATTAGCAGCACCATAATAATACTATAATACTACAAGGGTGCTCAACAGCCTCTGTTCATTGTTCCCTGGATTCCACAGTGTTGGAAACGTTCATTCAAAACAGTTAGTGCTTCATGTTGGCATTATTGCATTGCATAATTGCTGCAGGTTTGTCAGCTGCACATTCACTTGACTTGTGCTTTTGTGACACGGTCATTATCATACTGGATGTAGCCATTATAAGATAGTAAACTGTGACCATTAAGGGGACGCACGTGATCAGCAACAATAGTCAGATGTGTCACGGCTCTGGCTTTTAAACCATGCTTGATTGGTATTAGGTGGCCCAATGGGTGGGATGAAAACATTCCCAACAGCAATACGCCACCAGCAAATTGGTGAACCAAATTGTGACCTACCATTTACAAATGGCTGCAGAAATCATGATTTATCAGACCAGGCAATGCTTTCTGATCTGTCCCTAGATTTCTGTTTAGGCTGACAGATGAAAATCTAATGCGGTCATCTAATGGTGTTACCTTAAGATTAAACATGTTGCATGTTCTGAGATTTTCCACTCAATACAGAGGCAAACATGGTTAAGGATCAGGTTAAGATCATTCTCCTTTGACTTCTCCTTAAAAAAGAAGCATTTCTGCCAGCAAAACTGCTACTCACTGGATGATTTTAAAACTTAATGCTGTGAAAACCCCAGATTAGTGTTTTCTGACGTATCTAAACCAGCAACCAGTAAATTAGCTCACCAGACACTAACATACTGGTGTTCAATTTTTTTGGAAAAAGTAAAAGCACATCACTTGCTGAGGTTCAAACCCAGACTTACTTTTAATATATTTTAAGAATCTCGTCTTTTATAGTAGCCTGAGTGAGCCTGTGTTTTCTTTATTTTGAGGGGCTGTTTATTGTTTTTGGTTTTTGTTGCCTAAAATTGACTGTATTTCTAGAAAGTAACTTGATCTACCTGGATGATCGTCCTCTGTTACTCATAAGCTGTGTAACACGATTGCTGCTACCTGAGGCATGACATTGTCTTCTCCACAAGAAACAGTGCCAAAATAAATAGAACTACAGTTTAGATTTTCTTCTGCATCAGAAGTCCTAGTCTGGGAGGGCTGGAGAGGCCACCACTGTCCACTGACTCGAATACAGACCCAGACGAAAGGATAATCAGGACAGATGCTCTACAGAACTTTACAATGTCCAGTCAACCTCTCACAGAGTCTATTTGGCCTCACAGAACGACCACATATAAATAATTGATTCTTATTTATGATGAAGCACCTTGATGGAGATTAGAGAGTGAATGGCAGTGATATCTTAATGGGTAGACCTGTTACCAACTAGAAGGTTGTGGATATAAATCCTGGTTCTGTCATGCAGCTACTGTTGGGCCCTTGAGCAAGGCCCTTAACCCTCTCGGCTCCAGGGGTACCATACAGCGGCTGCCCCTGCGCTCTGACCCCATCATCCAAACAAGACCAAGTCTCTTGATGAAATATTGGTATAGTATATGGTCAAAAGTGGGCAGTATAGTAGCTCAGTGATCAATCAGTAATCAAAAGGTTGCCAGTTCAAGCCCCACCACTTCCAGGTTGCCAATGTTGGCCCTTTGAGCAAGGCCCTTAACCCTCAATTGCTCAGATTGTGTTCAGTAGTAATTGTAGGTTGCTTTGAATAAAAAAATAAAAAAACATCTGCCAAATGCAAATATGTAAATTAATATGTAGGGCAGTTGTAGCCTAGTGGTTAAAGTACTGGACTAATAATCAAAAGGTTGCTGGTTCAAGCCCCACCACTGCCAGGTTGCCACTGGTGGGCCCTTGATCAAGGCCCTTAAACTTCAATTGTTTAGACAAAATACTGCCACAGTGTAAGTTGTTTTGGATAAAAGCGTCCGCTAAATGTAAATGTAAGTATACTTCCCATTCTGAAATGAACCCCTTTTTTGCAGCTGTAACAGCCTCCACTCCTCCAGAAACACTTCAGAGTAGATCTAAGTTTTGGAGATCTAAGTTTTGGAGATCTATTTCCGTGAGGCCACAGATCTGATTTGCAATCGATTTTCCAAAGTCGTCAAGCTAAGTCTCTATCGATCTAATATACAGTGTGTCCCTAAAGTCTGGACACCCTGAAAAGGAAAATGCATATCTTTAATAAATTTCAATACATTTTCAACCACATTTTATTTCATTAGAATATTAATCAATAACAGGATCAATGTGTTTTCCACTATTTGTGATGGAATATGTATGTGTGTGTAGTTTAGTAAACATATAGTTAGATATAGTTAGTGGTATTTACATTTACAGCAGTTAGCAGACGCCTTTATCCAAAGCGACTTACAATTGAGAGTATACATTGCAAGCAATTGAGGGTTAAAGGCCTTGCTCAAACCAGCTTAAACCAGCAACCTTCTGATTACTAGTCCGGTACCTTAACAGATAAGCTACCACTGCCCTATGTTTCCAGTCATTGCCATATTTCCTATGTGTCCAGACTTTGGGGACACCCTGTGGGTCGAGTTGTTGTCATACACCTGTTAACAGTGGGCGTGGCCAAAACACCTGAACTGACATACAAAGCTAGTCCATACAGCTCATCTAGATCCACCCAAAAGAGGAGTACAGTTTTGTCCCGCAGGTCCTCCGACGTGTCCACCCTCCGGTCTCCACTCCACGCTCCTCATGCATGGTGACTCAATGGCTGACGTCAGAGGCGCGCGCTGATTGGCTGAAGAGAAAGCGGAGTCTGTGCGCGTGAAGCGGCTTGTGCGGAGCTCCGCAGCTCGCGACTTTAATAACCAGCTGTTGATCAGGCGCGCGCAGCCCGGTAAGCTCCACTTGCAATTCCACTCTTCTGTTCTCTAGCTTATTCCATGTCTCTATTTCAACCAGTTCAGCTTTAATATTGCATTGCACACGTTATTTATGTTTTATACATGTTAAAAGGCACCAGGTGACATTTCGGGTTTCGGCTTTGCGAGCGTTTACTTTTATAAAACGTGCACGGATGATTTAGATTGGATTCTGTGAAGCGGGGTGTTGCAAAGCTTGTGCAACTTCTTTGCACAGGCAGGTGCAGGAGTTGGGTTGGTGCGTGCCCGTGCACACAGGTGAGATCGTTGATGTTGTTTACTCCTGATCTCTGATATCTGTTTTCTTCTGTGTTTATTGAATGCAAAATGCATGTTGCATGCATGCTTTAAGGCTGATGTAAAACAGCGTCAAATGTGCGCAACAGTGCAGGTAGAATTGCACTTAGGCGCGTTTCTTGTATTTGTAACTGTTCCTCTTGCGAAACTCTTGTTGTTGTGAAGGTTTATTATTTTTTATAATAGGAGTTTTGCTCAATGCAGAGATCATTTTGATAGTTCGTATTTACTAGTCAAGTCAATACAAATGTATTTATATAGCGCTTTTTACAAAAGACATTGTCTCGAAGCAACTTTACAGCATCCAGGACCGACAGACCAAAAAACCCCTGTTGAGCAAACCAAGCGCGACATGCATTTGCACGTGTGTAACCAGTCAGGTGCATTTATTTGTAAATAACACTGATCATCCTCACACAGTCCTGCCTATACTTGTCTGGTCTGTTTTAATTGTCGCTTGATTAAAGGTGCAATATGTAACTTGCAACTTGCAGAACGTGTGTGAGCAGCCTGAAATTATTAGGTCTAATTGGGCACCGTTTTTGGATTTAGAAAAAACAGATAATTGCAGAATAAAGCCCGACCTTAGGTACTGTTTGATCATTTAACTGCTGCTGGTAACTATCAGATGAATGTGATGGTAAACTGGTTATCAAAAATATTTGACAAGGTGCTTGCAAAAAGCTATTATTAAACCTGTTAAAACATAGGTTATTGTAGAAATCTTAATTCATTTAAGGTTGGCAGCAGTTTAGAAGCTACCTGAATAGAATCTGAATGCATTGTTCAGCCTCTCACAGTTATCAGATTAATCCTTTATACAACTCATGTTATCTAATGATCTTCTGCATCTTGCATCCAGTGACACACTTCTACCTTAGAGATCACCAAAAACATACAAACTGCAGCTCTAACTGGACAAGAGTTTTAGTCAGATTTTTGGTCATTCAAAATTATAAGATATTTGTGGACCTACAGATACAGACAGTAATAGTGGACTGATTTAAGGAGAGTCAACTGCTAAATGGAATTTATCTTTTCTGTCCCTGGGTGAGACCATTAGAAGATACATAATCTGAAGCTAGTTTATATATTTGTACATGAGAAAAAACATACATCTACACTGGTTCACTGTTGAGGAATGTGATGTATGTTGCCATGTGTAAATATCCAAACTAAAGGTAAAAAATGTACACCTTAAGGTACCACTGTAATGACAAAAAGGGACATTTTAGTTCTTTGGTTTCTAAAAATGTTCTTAAACTGTATCTACGTACATTCATCCCAACTGAAAGGATTCGAAACCATTTGGTGTGAATTACGGAGATTTATTTAAGAAGAGTTCCATCTATTTTCCATCTAATCAATCTAATTTCCACTTAAATTGCTTTAGATGGTACGTAACTCCTTTATCATGCCCTAACGATCTCTAGAAGATATTTTTGGTTTTCAATTTAAAGGAATGTTAAAAGATTTGGGTTTGGACACAAACCATTCTGCTATTTCTGTGTTTTTTTAATCATATTAACTGATTTAATCTGCACTAATCTGGATCTTTAATTAAAAAAAAAATGCTTGTTAACTAGGATGGCACCCACAAGGGTACTTAGTTAGAGGATCTAGAGATAGTAGTGTAACCAAAATTTAAGTAAGGACCTTAAGGATTGCTGTTGTAAATAATAGTGTATTTATTGTGTAAGCCAAATAATATGTACAATAAGTTTTTCTGTCCATGTGTAATATAATGTATAATCCACGTATTCATCAACATAAACAAGGTTTTATTAATGTCCTCAAACATTCTTCTGTTTGGTCCTTTATGTGTGACCCTTAAACCTCAAAACAGAAAAGAAGAACTTAATTGGAATGTGTTTTGAGGTGCAGCAAGGTCTTTATGTGTTTGATTGACAGTTCTGCATCTGTAATTAGCTTTGTTTAGCTGTTGTAAAATAACTTAACATGGATGTCTCTATTAGTTTGTTAATGTTATCAGACAAAAGAACGAAGTGTCCAAAGTCTTATCACTGCAGTACCTTGATGATTGACTGACATTCATATTTATTTCTGAGAAAAGCTTTTTACTTCACCCCCCCCCCCAAACACACACCTAAAAAAAACAAAGCAAAAACCCCTTGATATGCTTGGTATATATAGTTTTAGAATTTTTATGACCATGGTGTGAACAGTTCTGTTTACAGACGTCATGCGTACACTCACTCTAAAGGGTTCGGCACAACATTTTTGGTTCAGATTTACCAAAAGTCAGAATGTTTGAATATTAGATATTTGTTCAGGCTTCAATTTTATCCATGAGTTTATTCAAAACTGTGAGCATTTGTATAAAGTGAACCCCCCATCCCCACCAGCCAGGCACTTTTGTGGACTTTCCACAAGATTTTGAAGTGTATCTGTGGGAAACTGTGTCAACCCAGTTCAAAGAGCGGTTTGTAGGTTGGGCAATGATTTTAAATAAAAAGGTTGAGCTTGGAATTGGATTTTTGGTTCATCCCTAAAATGTTCAATGTGGTGGCCGTTGGGGTTTATGGACCATGTCTTCATGAATATTGCTTAGTGCACAGGGGCACAGTCATGGTGGAACAGTGTATGTTCGGGTATTACTCAAAACCTTTGCCACAGTGTTAAAAAAATAATTTTATTCAGTTTAAAATATTTTATATACTCCTATTAACAATAAAATAAAAATAGGCATGATTTAAAAATATCAGTATGTAAATACCTGAGCTGTTTTTGTCACTGTGTATAATATTTGTCCCTTTCATGCATGTCCTGAATGCTGTTGGTTCAGTTATGTTTGGCAACCTTCCCTGAAACGCTGCTCTTGCATAATTGGTCGTAAATTTTGAAATGTTTTGAGTGTAGGATTACACCGGTCATAAAAACCACAGCTTGACTACACCTTTCTCAGAATGTATTCCAAACTTCATGCCAGATACATGTAAAAAATATCACCTGACGTGTATAAGGTTTAGTAGTTTGTTTACTGTAGTTGCTTGATTGTACTGTATTTAATGAGCATGGTTAACAATGTGTCGCTTGTTTCCTCTCAGATTGCAAAAAGAGTGTTTAGAGACACTCGAGAAGCAAGAGGACAACGCCGTGAGATGGTCTGGGTAACATCACTGTGATGGATTTGACTAAAATGGGTGTGATCCATCTCCAAAACCTTGGCCACCCCACCGCTCTCCTGCAGAAGGCCAACCAAATGCGCCTGTCTGGGACATTGTGCGATGTGGTCATTATGGTGGACAGCCAAGAGTTCCATGCCCACAGGACTGTCCTAGCGTGTGTCAGCAAGATGTTTGAAATCCTGTTCCACCGAAACAGCCAACACTACACCCTGGACTTCCTGTCACCAAAGACTTTCCAGCAGATCCTGGAATATGCCTACACTGCCACACTACAGGCGAAACTAGAAGATCTGGACGACCTGTTGTATGCTGCGGAGATTCTGGAGATCGAGTATCTAGAGGAGCAATGTCTGAAGATCCTGGAGACCATTCAGTCTTCTGAAGAGAACGACGTTGACATAAACATGAATGAGAATGGGACAGAAGACGATGACGAGCGCAGGATGAAGTATTTGAAGAGCGCATTCTCGAAAAAGCATTCCATACAGGAGGCAGGGTACAACAATGCCGGCCGCCATCGACTGTCCATGGTCAATGTGGTTGACAAGAAGCCTTTAGTCTCGACACCCTTGGGCCTTCCGACTATCAGCCCCACAAAAACCGCTGTGGAGAGTCTGATGAGCATCGGCCAGTCTATCCTAGAGGGCACTGTGCCACATAGCATCACTTCCCTTCAAGAAAACACGCCTCCACCTCTGGACAAGGTCAAGATCGAGATGATGCAGGTAGACGAGGAGTACGGTCACGAAGGCAACTCTTCAAGACACTCAGACGGCACTGGCGAATCCAAAAACAGGGGCACCCCAGGAACCCCCACAAGAGGAAGCGTGATCACTAGCGCCCGTGAGCTCAGTTCCACCGACGGTACTCCTGAAACACACGATGCCAGCCAAGTGGGGCCGGTAAACATCGCCGGTCTGGCTGAGAGACACCTTGCTGCGTTCTATTCCATGCCAGCTAACTATAAAAGTGAGAGCGTGCTGCCCATGCCTGTGTCCATAGCTTCTTCGATGCACATGCCACCCGCTATTGCAATGTCTCCAGACTTTAGTGCCTATGGAGGGCTGTTCCAGCAGAGCTTCATTCAGCGGGAGTTCTTCAGCAAGTTGAGCAATTGCACAGCGGGCGCGAAACGGGAGGGCCAGAGCCGACGGGAACGCTGCGGCGTGTGCGACATGGAGCTGCTCGACAATGAGACTGCAGAGCAACACAGGTGAGTTCAAATCTCTATTAGATATTTATCTTTATTCACTTGGGGTGGAAGAAATATCTATATGAAGGTAAATTTTGTGCAAAAATATCACTCAAGTAAAAATGCTTTTTATCAAAGATTACAATGTTTTCTTTGTTTATTAGGATTTTAATGTCATGTTTTACACTTTTGGTTACATTCATGACAGGACGGTAGTTACTTATACACAAGATTCATCAGTTCACAAGGTTATATCGAACACAGTCATGGACAATTTAGTGTCTTTGGACTGTGGGCGGAAACCGGAGCATCCGGGGGAAACCCACGCAGACATGGGGAGAACATGAAAACTCCACACAGAAACGACCCAGATCGTCCCGCCTGGGGATCGAACCCAGGACCTTCTTGCTGTGAGGCAACAGTGCTACCCACTTAGCCACCGTGACGCCCTCAAAGAATACAAAAACCATCATACTAATCTAGTAATTTCGGATTCCTAATTGTGCATCCACTGCTGCTTGCAAAAACCCAGATCTGATCAGGGTAAACAGGATCAGCACACGCCCCATCCCACACATGTCCAATCTGCAGCCTCTTTCTATCACTCAACAGAATCTACACTAAGCTCCATGTAACGTCCCCTACCAGCACAGGCACGCGGAACAATCCCGGTGATCGTGGCAGCAGTGGGAAAAGACCCATGTCTACTTTAAATAAGTGCATTGATATAGTAACAGTTCATGTACCAAGAAGCCACATGTATGATTTGCTGGATGGGTTCTTTCATTTCAACTTTATTGACTCGTGGTGTGCCAGCTAAAGCTAGATTGAACAGCTTTTTAATGGATGGTTTGGGGTCTCACTTCACCCGACAAATTAAGAGCGATGATCAACAGTGTGTGGCGTTTTACTGAGAGGACTTCATTTTTCATCCTGGGTTGAGGGAGCACTTCTCTAAAGGAAACACTGGGTGTTAAGTGCAGCTAAACCCGAACAGTGCTGCCCAAACACAGAGAAGGTTCTGATTAACAGGTTCCACCAATCCATGTCTCTTGGAGTAACAGTACAATTAAATTCACTTTGATTTGTTGTTTATGACTCACAGTTGGGCGTGTCATGGTGCTGCCATAGCAAAAATACACTATATGGCCAGAAGTATGTGGACACCTATCCTAATTACTGGACTTGGCTCTTTCAGCCTCACCTATTGCTAACAGGTGTAGAAAATATATCATACTGACCACATATGTGGACAACTTTGGGATGAGCCGGAATGTCGGTTGTGAGCCCAACTTGTTGGTTGTGAGAACCAAATCCACATTAATAGCCATTAATAGCCATGTTTTTGTAATGTGATGTCCACATATATTTGGCTATGTCACGTTTGTTCCACATTCTCTTTATACCCTGGAACGATGTCTGAGATCCTTTCCTGTCTGTCCTGTACTAAACAGGTGTTACATGATGAACACCTGTATGGTCATGAAGCATTGTTTAAATCCTTCTAGTGCAATAAAAGGCAGTAAAATGTCGATAGCTAGTGGAAAACAAGGCAGGACAAGAATGAGCCACGACATAAATCAGCCGAACAAATCACGTTGTACAAAGCTGCTGTACATATATAATAGTCATGTACTGCCAGGTGCCTTGTGTATATTCTGCCATTACCAGCAGCTTTTACCATGAGCTTTTCTTCATGTCTTTATAGAGCTTGCTTTGTGCACAAGGGCACAATCATGCTGGAACAGGAAAGGACCTTCCCTACACTGTTGCTGCAAAGTTTGAAGCATCTAATTTTCTTTATGTAATTGATTTATTGCACCTGTTAAAACATGAATTTGAAAAATAGTAGGGGTGTCCTAATATTTATGTCCATGTGGTGTATATAAAGAAAAGTTTTAGTTACAGACCCCTGTGGATCATTCAGAAAAGCTAGTACCAAAACCAGGAATATAATTATTACTGTTATTATTCACTTTATTTGATAACACCATTGATGTTAATGGTAATATATGGTCAGATTTGGAATGAGGCGTGCGGTTTCACCTCGGTTTGTTAAACACAAGGCGTATCTGTGTGTATCACTGTTCATTAGCGATGCTGATAACCCTACACTGTTCTACACGCTACAGATGCACCGATAGTTCTTTACCCTTTCACAATGGGGTGAGGATTGTGCTTCCTTTCTTTCATTATAACAAAGGAATCGAACCCACTGACACCTGAAGCGTCTTCTGAAATGATTAGCACACTTCCTCACCTACAGCCAGATAATAAATATAAAAAATAGGCTGTGCTCTGATTCCATAAGATTTTTAAAATGAAGCTTTTGTTTTTCTTCATCCTTCATATCAAAATACAGGATTTTTCAATTGTAAACATATTTATTTAATTAATATTCTATCACAGCTACACAACCGCAACATTATTTCATTTAAAACAGAGTTAATGGTAATGATGTGTTTTGAATTGCTGGGACAATAATGACATAAAACATTGATTCTGAAATCCCACTTCTAACCATAAACAGTCTTTGCTTGGTAACTTGTGCATTATGACCTTAAGGATGCGTAGTAGTGTGTCTGAATACTACTGTCAGCACTAGCACATTTATTTGGCATTGTGTTTAGTATGTGGTTTGGGACACAGCAAAATCATGGATTGTTTTTGCTTAATATTATTTTTGTTGCTCTAAATACGAGTCGGCTACGTCTTAATAATGTAAGCATTGAACAGTTGATATATGTCATATTAATCATTATGATTTTAGCACTTTTAGTATTAAAGAAGTAATATGAAAGAGAAAAGTTGCATGTGTTGCATTTTTTTAGGTAGATAGATAGATAGATAGATAGATAGATAGATAGATAGGTAGGTAGGTAGGTAGGTAGGTAGGTAGGTAGGTAGATAGATAGATAGATAGAACTATTTACTCATTATAGATTCAATGTTCCCCCAATTACAAGCTGTAATGTGTTTAGTTAGAGTCCTGTATAAAACAAATCTCTTTCTTTTGCTCTTTCTAATATTTCTCTTATTTTTTTGACAGTTGATTTACAATAATAAACACTCTTTTCTACTACTTTTCTACTTGTCAGGGGTCACATATTGTCAGGGGTCACATATTGCAGTATAAGTAATGTAAGTAAGTATTGTCATATTGCCCAGAGCTTATTAATATAAATTGACAATTTTGTGAAAGTAATAGACAGTTTATAAGCCATGTGTGAATTTCCAAGTTGTATATTAATATACATGGCTAGACGTTTCATTGCCGTTTTATAAGGTAAGCTATGAATACTTTATTGACAAGCAGCTTCTCACTAAGCTTCTCCAAAACCTTTAAAATAAATAATTACTGATAAGCACTTGCGGCTCAGCAGCTCTGACTAGATGATGGATATTTACCCTTAACTGTTGTCTCACTGATGTGGTTGTGTGACTCGTGTTTCAATGCAGAAAAGGTTAAGGAGCCTGATACTAACAATAGCTCACCTTTTGCCCCAGTTGAGTAGGTTCCAGCCTTGGACAGGCTAGGACTGGTCAGCTAGTCGTACCAGTTAAATAGTGCAACACAAACCTTTTGGTGTATTTGAATTTGATTCATCACAGTTCAATAGTGTTTTTTGGTAATGCAGGATATTATTATAGGCAGTTTATATTTTGTGTGATAGCATCAGCCAATAAGCATCTTCAGCTTCAGTGATCCTTGTAACAATTAATATATTTGTGGGGCTTTAAGCCAGATTTGACTCCCTTATCTTGAAAACTAAGCACAACCAAGCAAACCCTATTACAGTTAACTTCTCACACTGGTTCCAATAGTAACTGCACGGTATCATTTTCACCACATTTTTTTCCCAGAACTATAATAGTGTCTACTAGAACACTGAGAAAACTCTAAATGTAAAATTTGGGATTCACAAGCTGTTCAGTTTGCATCCTTGCAATCGATGCTTCACTTCATCACGTAGGTGTTCACTGGGTTTGAGGTCAGGACTCTGTGTAAGCCAATGGGGTTCCTTCAAACTGGACAAACCTTGTCTTCATGGACCTCACTGTGTGCACAGGATGTGGCTAAAACTCCCAAACTAAAAGTATTTTGTAAGGCCCTTCACCACTACACAATATCCAGTTTTCAATCAGTGTGATGGTCAGTGAGATCAGTGAGGTCATCAGCATCAGGTCATAAAAAATCAATGCCTCATAAAATGACCCATTCTTCACAGAGCATAAAGCACTAGAGCATTTTAAATACAATGTTCATGCTGAAGAACAGCATTCGAAAGTGAAAGGAAAGAATAAAAAAAGAAATTCTTTCTGTAGATTCATTAGTAAAAAACAATAAGGTAATTGTATTAAAGGGCTGATGGTCTTTACTAGTATTAGCAATATCATTAATAATACTCTGACCGACAAACAGGCAGATGAACACAATGGTGGGAACTTTTTGAATAAAAGTTTAAAGACATCTCGGCAATCCCGGTACCTATTAAGTTTTTACAAGACAAATAATCACTGCTGGCTCCTCTTATTGATCCTAGTTGTGTACTGATTAAATCTGGTGTCAGTGATTGTTCCCAAGTACATACATTTATTTATTCAACTGATCTTCCCTTAATTATAGCAGAGTGAACGTGAGCAGTGTCTCTTCTAACATCACTAGTCCTTGTTCTTGGTTTTACCCATATTCATGTTTAAAATAGAAATAACACGTCAACTACTCTTCTAACAGACTTCACTGTTCACGTGAAGTGAAAAGAAAAATGACAAAATTATATGCATAACTTATCCTCCAATTCTACATCCCAAAACTCTCCTTTGCATATAAACTGCAAAAGAAAACTAATTTAAATAAAATATATATCAAATATTTCGAAATATAGTTGCTATAAACAAATGACCACCTACACAAAATGGCCAAGAGCATGTGGGCATCTGATCATGAACTTGTCAGATATCCCAATCCAAATCCAAAGGTGTTAAAACACGTTTGGACCTGCTTACCCTCTTTGTAGCAATAACAGTCTCTGATCCTCTGTGAAGGCCTGTATCCATTCAGTTAAAAGCCAAATCAGTTAATCAGTTAAATTCAATCAAATCGTCTGAGCATTGTTCAGTAGGGACGGGGTCAGGGCTCTCCACATCTTGCTTGGTGCTCAGAGGTCCTCGAACTGTAGCTACTTGTGAGTTGGAAAAATATAATTCATTTTAAATTAATGATTTTATACATCTGTTAGCAATCAGTGTGGCTATCCACATACTTTTGACCATATAGTATATCTTATCAGACTCTAAGCTCTTCTCGAGTAATGCACCTGGGTTGCTGACCCATGTAATTATCACTACTTAGTATCCAAACCAAAGATGCAGCACTACAGTTAGGTTCAAAAGTTTACATACACTTGTTAACGAGATGTACGGCATTCTGAAACTGTTTTCCTTGTTTTACTGAATGTTTGGAATCAGCACATTAAGGCTGACCTAAGGTTGTTGCAAAAAATCTTGGGGCACCCTTCTAATTTTTGAATTCATGTGTTTCAGCCACAGGAGTTGCTATGTGTAATAATAAATTATATAAAGAAACTTTAGCATTAATGTGCCCCTGTGCACGAAGTAAACTCTATAAAGACATAAAGAAACTCCAGTGTCCTAAACAGAGCCCTGAACCATGAACTGGAACAACAACTGAGGCTTTCTTGACCAAAATCAGTGCCCAGCCATCCAAATGCTTTTTTGACTAAATGGGCACAAATTCCCACAGACATTCTTCAAATCTTGTGAGAAGCCTTGTGAGAAGATCACATAGAGGTCACTTTATTTTAATACTGTTTGTTTTTGGTCAGGTATCCAAATACATTTAGTTATATAGTGTGTGTAGGTATGTGTGTGTGTACACACTAACAAGGAACTAGGGGGCCATGACACAAACTTTAATTCATTATAGAACTTCCCACATTATCCAAATTATTTTTATAAGCTACCTTTCGAATATTTCTGATCCAGCTGATTTGGTTTCCAAATAAACTTGCCTTGCCTTCCGATTTGGTTTGACTTGGTTTGGTCTTTTAATGCCCTGTGCGCCGCATCTGTGGAGACCTTTGCCGCTCGGCTCTAAGTGGCTTTAAGTCGATCTAATGTGTACTCACAACACTCTGCGGGCGGCAGCACAGATGAGTGGAACGCATGTGTGCAGGGGATTATGGGAACACAACTCGAGTGCTGTGGAATCTTGGCGATCGGGAGATCCTGGAGCTTTTCACTGGCTTCTGCTTACAGAGCCTTTAAATCTATCTATTGTCATGCAGGGAATAGTGGGGGGTGGAGAAAAATAGAGAGTAGCTAATCATTCTACATATTTACTTTAGTCATTTCTGTGTCATTTTGATTGAATATATTACATCACAATACCTGACGCTTTTTGTCTGACTAGTTAAATTAATCAGTTACTCTGTTAAGCAATCGATCATGACTTGACTGAAAGATCTTACTGGTCAGTTCTGGTAATGGAAGACATACTGGTGTGTTCAGAGCCCCTCAGGGCTTTCTAGATCCTCTATTGTTTTCTCAACTGCTGCTTTTCTTTACATTCTTTTGTTTACCCAGCTTCTTTGTCTGTGCTTAAGAAGAACTCCAAACCAAACTAAGACCCTCACTGCTGTTTAAAATAATGATTTACAAAACTGTGTCACAGTGAGAAAGGTATTGATGTCATTTAACTATGAATCCAAAAGTGTGTAAATTAAAATTCTTGATCAATTTAAGTAAGTAGAGATTTGGGTACAACCATCATGAGTGCACAACCAGCCTTGTATTTTATGTATGGGGTTGTCTTGTTGAAACCTTCGTACATCTCGGGCGCCTCGCTTCAGTCATCTTTCCTTTAATGGTGTGTAATGCCCCAATGCTGTTTAAAAAAAATCAGCCCCATATCATGATGCTCCCACTTCTGATCATACACATACATTTACATTTTCAGCTTTTAGCAGATGCCTTTATCCAAAGCGACTTACATTACAATTACAGTATACAGTCTGAGCGATTGAGGGTTAACGGCCTTGCTCAAGGGCCCAAGAGCAGCAACCTGGCAGTGGTGGGGCTTGAACCAGCGACCCTCTGATCACTGGTCCAGTACCGTAATCACTAGGCTACAGCTGGCCCAGCTGGTTGCTTAGGCTGTAAGCAACCTTACTTTTTCAAAACAGGACGAGCTGAATTTTTGTCAGTACATTCATCTAAAAGTGATGTCTTGCTTGTCTAAATGTTTGTGTTCATGCATCCTTGTGGTTTTTATTAGCAGAGAAGTTTTACCAGAGACGTTTGGGATGTAGGAACATAAATGGTTGCAGATGGTGCAGTTTTTTGCTTATTTTCTGTGTAACTATTGTTCCTGCTGCTTTCAGGTCATCCTGCTATTCTTTTCAATGACTGCTGGCTTCTTTCTTAACATCTCTATCATTAGTCAGGGGCTATCCAGCTTTTTCTATGTGTGGAGCAGCCTTGATCCAGCAGGGTAAAGATCCAGCATGGTTAGATGCTTTGAGATCTCTGTACTCTGTGCCATTCATTTTCTTGACAGATTTCCAGTTCCTGGTACTAAAAAGATATCCCAAAACATCATGCTACCACCACCAAGTTTTACAGTTTGGCAAATGTGCATTGAAAGATTTACACTAAAGATAACGTGTATTACCAACACATTTGCACAACATTGTGAAGTCTTCTAAATAATAATGATTTGATGATTTCAAGGGCCCCAAGTAGACAAAGAAGCCACCTATATGCACTGATACAAAATTTGTTGAGGTAACATATGGGGGCAGTTCTGTAACTCCTTAGAGGGCTTTTTCATCAAGCGTGTTTTCCCACTAGTAAATTATAAGTATCCTTTAGATATCTAGATATGCTTGATTAGTCGTAGCCACTGCCCTCTGCTACTCGGTGAGGAAAGGTGTCACAGTAGACACTGATGAAAGTGCTGTTCTAATTTGCTGACTAAAGTTAGAGGGGTGGCCTGACCTAGGTAGTGTGACTTTAGTTTCTAGCACTTCGTGCAGGATTCATCAGTGCAAAGACAGTCTAGGAAATATGGTTATGTTCCTACTCTTCTTCATACAGACACAGTAATGTTTTGTTGATGGTCAAAGCTCTGGCATATTAAAATATTAAGCCAAATATTATTTTTCTTTTGAATTAATATGTATTCTGTGAATGGGCAAACCGACAAACAGATACATCCAACCACTGCAAATATATTTTACTTTTGTTTATTCCAAACTGAAGAATCAGTCAGATAATGATTCACTAGTTTTTCATATCTTTACGTGTCACCAAGCAGCTGATAAGGTGATTGACACCCAGGGCCCAAAAAGTTACGAGTGGACAGTATTAACTGTGAGAGCTCAACAATACCCCAAGTCATCAATGGATAAACAATTTTGTGTAGAAGAAGAAAAAAAGCATGGCTGAAGCAAACCCGGTGGGGTGGAGGATTTGCTTTGTCATGCTTCATTAGTAGCTCGGCCCCTGCCTGCCTATTGAATGATCTTTGTCATCTATAGGAACCTCCGGAATCCTGTCGTTCAGGACTTTAAGTCCTCCTGTATCTCATTTTCCCCCCAGAGCATATTATCAGTCCCACACAGGATGCTTTCAGGCCTTATCTCAGCTTAACAGGTCAACTCCTCTGGGGTCAGGTCAAACCACTGACCTCTGGCCCTCCTCGGGTGGTTTTTTCTCTTCTGTCTTGAATTGTTTCTTCTGTTCAAACCTTTCTTTGTGTACCGAAATGTGAGTGTGTGTGCTGTAGAGGTAGCTGTGGGGGATGTGTGGACACTTGTTTGCTGACAATCTGATACTGATACAGTTCAGAAATTGCTCTCATTAGGTACAGAAATATAAACCCGGGCTCTTTTGGGTCAGATTTTTTGCACTGACCCCGAACTAAGAACTTTAGTATGAAGTATCTGTTTTTCAGACATCAATGTTATATTTATATTTACACTTTTGGAGATAAGAGATCATATGGATAAAGGTTGTGGACACTCTTGCTAATGGTTGAGTTCAGGTGTTTCAGCTGAACCCATTGTTAAGAGGTAAAAAATAGTACTAGGATGACAGTTTGGAGAAAGCCCAGTTCTGTCCAGCATGACTGTGCTTCTGTGCACAAAGCAAGATCATTAACGCCATGATTTGACGATTTTGGTGTGGAAAAACTTTAGCGGTCTAGAATGGAAAATTTTTCATCATGATGTTTTCAGTTTTTTCTTAATGCCAGCTTGTTCTCAAGCTTTAAAAGTCATTTAAATAGAGTTTGTGCCTTAGTCCACTTTTTTTCTGATGGCAAATATTCTTTTTTCTGCCTTGATAAATCTACCACTCTATAACTCTTAAGAACTTTTAATTTTAGGTTATTTGTAAAGTACAATAACAATTCATTCACTTGAAACATTAACGTTTGTTCGGAAAGTCATTATGGGCATAAATCCTCTAAAGTTTCTCTGGTCTCGTCCATTCCATCATGCTCTGTTCAGATTATAGCCAAATATAAAGCGTATTTGAATATTAACAACCTAAAAAACAAAAAAAGATTTGTATTATCAAGATGCAAAACAGTCTCACATTAGTAACTCATTAGTAATAAACACAAGTGCTAAAATGTAGGTTCACCATGTCCGAGACACAAATCTCGACTTGGACTGCTTACTGTCCATTAGACGTCAAACAGGAGGTGCTTGCTAGCCTGAAGCCCTCTTCATCCAGCGAGGGTGTCATATAAATAGTCATAAACAGTATGGAAAGAGTTGTGGTATTCATGGTTAGTATTTATATACTGTCTAACCTATCAGATGTAAAATAGTAATTAAAAATGGCCACAAAATGCATTAAGCATCTATTTAGAAGCACAATGTAGGGACAGTAGTAGCCTAGTTGTTAGAGCAAAGCTCTTAACTCTCTCAGCTCCAGGGGTTCCACAGGGTTTCCCCTGACCCTGCACTATGACCCCAGCTCTGAAACAAGCTGGGATGTATGGAAAAAGCATTTTATTTTACTAATATATGTATTACAACTAAAGGCATCCTATTCCATTCCAATGTAAAAAAAAATCTGGCATTTAGTGATATTGAGGACAGCACTTCCTCAGTAGCAAGAATCAGACACACTCCAGTGAGTCTTCTTTCCAACATCAGCCGGACATTTGAAGCATCGGAAAGTCCACTCTGCAAAATGGTAATAGAGCTCTTACAATAGACACTGGATTGCTCAGAGTGTCAGTAGGTCCAGTTCTCAGTGGGGGTGCTCACTATTAAACTGGTCTCAGTCTTACAATGCCTTCAGGTCACTGAGTATCCGACACAGCGATAAACTGCTCAGAATCTCTTCTGCTGGTCAACAAACTACACTTAGTAAAGATGTCCTTTATCGCTTGGCTATGTGTGCTTTTGTCTTATTAAATATGTTTACAGATGAATGTGGCTTAAATATTTTCTTCTATGTGTCAGATTTGGCTTGTCATGACAGTGGGAACAGCAAAAATGCCATTTAATATATTTAATTCTGATCTGGACCACTTTTACACATGGAACTAAAGTCAGTCTAACTTGTGATACACAACTTTCAGATTGGGATTAACTTTTTATACTTTAATTATGATATTTTATGATATTAATAATTATAGTCTATAATTATAGACTATCACCTAATACATAACAATAAATAGATTTACACTCATCCTATGTAAACTTACAATAAATTGTGGATTAAATAAAAGTATTTTTAAAAACTGAGGTTTTAATTTATTAAGCGCTTGGGTGGCACAGGGGTAAATTACACTAACCCACTACCCCTAGGATCCAGGATTCAAATCACCAGCAGTGCCGGCAGGGCGGGTGGGGTTGTGGTGTACGAGACCACTAGATGGATTGGCACCCTGAGAGAGGTGTGTTGCTGTATTAAGGGCTTTAAGTCTGCCAAAAAAACACTCTCTTAATCATTACACCAGCCCTACTAGCCTGAACTTTTGATTCGGTGCAGGGTGGGTCCTCGGATTCATGCTGTTTATGCCAAACTCTAACCACACAATCTGCATGGTGTAACGGAAATCAAGATCAATCAGACTAGGCAGATCTTCAACATTTGCCCACTGTACCCTCAAATTCCTGTTCTTTACTGACGGGAGTGAAACCCAGTGGGGTCTTCTGCTGTTGTAGCACATCCACCTTAAGGTTCGATTTGTTGTGCCTTCTGAGATGCTTTTCTGGTCAATTTTAAAGCGTAGCTATACAATTTACCATAGCCTTCCTGTCAGCTCAAACCACTCTGACCATTCTCTTTTAACCTTCCATATTATACATAGTGTTCCCCCCACAAAACTGCCACTCACTGGATGTTTTTTTAGATGTTTCAAATTTTATGTGTGAAAATCCAATGGGATTCGTAATATCGAAATGCTTAAACCAACAAACAGTTGAAGTTTGAACACCAAGTAAAACTCCTGATCCGAGTGTTGATACATTGTGCTGCTCCCACATGACTAAACAGTGGATAATTACACAAATGATCAGGCGTACAGGTGTGGTCATAAAGTGGTCAATAAGTGTGTGTTTATTTTATCCTGCCTATTTTTGCTCTTTATAAGCGACAGGAACGAAGGGAGTGGTCGCTTCATTTATGTCTTTAGCTTTTCTCTTGCAATCGTGGCAAATGCCTCTGGTAAAACTCTCTCATTGGTAATTCAGCGCCGCTCTAGTATCCCTCAGCACACATCAGTTCCTGAATTGCTCTCTCAGTGGGAAAGGTGCTCCAGCAGGGCCCAGGCTGCCATTAATCAAAGCCACTTCTAGCGGGTCACTCCAGAAACACAGGCGCTCGGCCCTGTCTCCGACAGACAGCTCGGCGATTTGTCTCCTTCCAGTGAAACGCGACATTTTAATGTCTAAATTTTAATGGGAATGTGTAACAACGGCCTGTAGAGACTAATGGACCATTATCTTTTCACATTCGTTCTTCTCAGTCCAGCTGGAATTGTTTTTCCGCCGAGTGATTGAGCGAACAGCCAGCGCCATGTGTATTCATAAGCTTCCTATTCTCTCTTTTATGTACTCCCGGGATTGTTTGTAGTAAAATGTATTTTTCCGAGCTGTGCTTGTGGATCTTCGCTCCGGGTAGCTGAAGCTCTGTTGTAGTTTTTTTATTGGTATGACCGTTGTTGGATGAAATACGTTCAGAAATACCATTGATTTGCTCAGAGGAAGCTGCTTAGAAGATTTCTCTCATGCCTTTGAGCAGTGATTAGGTAGCATTAGGTGTCTTTTGCTTAAGCGGAGACCTGCGGCGTATTTTAAGCATCAGACCGCTGTGCTGTCTGCATTTGAGTGAAGATTGTTTATGTGGACGTGTTTGGTCAGACAGACTCCTTTTGGCTCTGGTGTTCTGGCTGCTGGGTGGAATGACACAGCAGATATCCCGACATGTGAAATTCTTCCCCACATTCATTAGCTGTAATCTTTCCTCATTATCGTTTTTCTAGCATATAAATCTGTCATTATATTGGTGTGTTCATTATCTGAAAAGGGTGCAAGGGTGGAGGTGTTCGTTCCATGTGACAATGTTTTATTATTATTATTTATGCAGTTGTTAGTACTGTATTAGTGTAATTTCACAACCAAATTGACTGAAAAACATCGACTTCTGGCTGTTTGTCATGCAAAACAATGTTCCATTATGTTCCAGGGTCATAACTGATGTCTTTTTATATAATGAATTTCAGTCCTGTTTAAAAACACATTAAAAATTCACATTTATACTAAAACGTATTTCTGAAAATGTATTATTATCAGTTTGTGGGTGATATATTCATTAAATCGGAATCAGTTTAAAGCTTGTAGACTTTGGAGTGCATCTGTGGGAGTTTGTGCTGCCAGTTTAAAAAGCAGTTATGAGGTCTACTAAAGAGTCTATGGAGTTTTGGACCACGCGTTGTTCACATGATGATGCCATAAAGTCTGTGGGTTGGGGTGTATACATTTTTGCTATATAGCATATGTGCTCATAAATATGCCCTCTGCAAGACAGGTTCTTAGTTAAACAAACACAAAAACAAAGAAAAAATGCAATCAAATTGCTGTTCTCTCATGAAGTTTGGAACACAGTGGTGAGCCACAACCCATCATTGCATGTACAGACTAATCCTTTGGTGGATCCTCCCTTTATACCCAATCATGATTCAGTCACCTGTTACCAACTCATCTGTTTATTGTGGAATGCTGTAACTTATATATTCTATAAACTTTTGACTTTTATTTTGTCCCTGTCCCAACTTTTTTGGAGTGTGTTAATAAAGATTCAAGGAAATTGACAAATCAAAGATGCCTTTTTTCAGTCTGTCCATATATTACAGCATATACATCAGTATATGTATATCCCAGTCTGTCCATATAATACAGCGTCTACATCAGCATATGTATATCCCAGTCTGTCCATATAATAAAGTGTATACATCAGTATATGTATATCCCAGTCTGTCCATATAATAAAGTGTATACATCAGTATATGTATATCCCAGTCTGTCCATATAATAAAGCGTATACATCAGTATATGTATATCTCAGTCTGTCCATATAATAAAGCGTATACATCAGTATATGTATATCCCAGTCTGTCCATATAATAAAGCGTATACATCAGTATATGTATATCCCAGTCTATCCATATAATAAAGCGTATACATCAGTATATGTATATCTCAGTCTGTCCATATAATAGTGTATACATCAGTATATGTATATCTCAGTCTGTCCATATAATGAAGCGTATACATCAGTATATGTATATCCCAGTCTGTCCATATAATAAAGCGTATACATCAGCATATGTATATCCCAGTCTGTCCATATAATAAAGCGTATACATCAGTATATGTATATCCCAGTCTGTCCATATAATAAAGTGTATACATCAGTATATGTATATCCCAGTCTGTCCATATAATAAAGTGTATACATCAGTATATGTATATCCCAGTCTGTCCATATAATAAAGTGTATACATCAGTATATGTATATCCCAGTCTGTCCATATAATAAAGCGTATACATCAGTATATGTATATCCCAGTCTGTCCATATAATAAAGTGTATACATCAGCATATGTATATCTCAGTCTGTCCATATAATAAAGCGTATACATCAGTATATGTATATCCCAGTCTGTCCATATAATAAAGTGTATACATCAGTATATGTATATCCCAGTCTGTCCATATAATAAAGTGTATACATCAGTATATGTATATCCCAGTCTGTCCATATAATAAAGTGTATACATCAGTATATGTATATCCCAGTCTGTCCATATAATAAAGCGTATACATCAGTATATGTATATCCCAGTCTGTCCATATAATAAAGCGTATACATCAGTATATCCCATCAGTATATGTATATCTCAGTCTGTCCATATAATAAAGCGTATACATCAGTATATCCCATCAGTATATGTATATCCCAGTCTGTCCATATAATAAAGTGTATACATCAGTATATGTATATCCCAGTCTGTCCATATAATAAAGCGTATACATCAGTATATGTATATCCCAGTCTGTCCATATAATAAAGCGTATACATCAGTATATCCCATCAGCATATGTATATCCCAGTCTGTCCATATAATAAAGCGTATACATCAGCATATGTATATCCCAGTCTGTCCATATAATAAAGTGTATACATCAGTATATGTATATCTCAGTCTGTCCATATAATAAAGCATATACATCAGTATATGTATATCCCAGTCTGTCCATATAATAAAGTGTATACATCAGTATATGTATATCCCAGTCTGTCCATATAATAAAGCGTATACATCAGTATATATGTACATATATATATATATATATATATATAATATATATATATATCAGTTACATCGATTTTGTCAGACTTAATCCCCCTAAACATGGGGGGTTCTCTCTAATTGCTTTCAACCCTTTTGTCATTGTCACAACACTGGGGCAGCTTCCAGCCCATAAGCTCTTTCAGAAACCGAGTTCTGTCACGTTCACGCTAGCCGTTTGTGTCTGGCGGCGGTCTGAGGCTACTGATTGTAGGGCACTAATAATTAAGGGCTCTCCAGCAGGAATAAAGGTTACGGCCGGAGCCCGCTGCTCATATATGCGCCGCACGCGTCTGCAATGTGTCTGGCTGTGTGGCTGGAATTCATATGAAAGGGCTGCAGGAGGGGCTGGCACGTCATTGATATGTACAGCGTGACTCAGATAAACACACCGCACTACCCAGAATTTTCAGCCGCATTAGGCACATTCAATTTAAAACAAATATTTTGAACCAAGCGGGTCAGGTGACGGGGTGAAGGACGTAGACGTGACCGATTCGGACCTGACGTTGTTATCTTAGAGCTTTTGCTGTGAGTGAGCTGTGAGTGCTCTATCCAAAAAGAACGTACATATTTGTCCAGGTCGAGTGTGTACCCACTCTAATGCAAGTGTTTGATTTTTGATAAATCTTACACATAAGTGTTTTTATACTCAAACCTGTTGTAACGGTTTGTGGGCTAGACGGACAGGAGGGGCGGACACAAACGCGGAGATGTGGAATAGAAACTATATTTAATAATAATAAAGACAAGACAGGGTAAACTGACAGAACAGGACTGAACAGGACTAACGGACAGGCGAAACAAAGACTAAACCGGCTAAACAGACTAAACAGGCTAACGGACAGGCTAAACAGGCTAACGGGGCTAAACAGGCTAACGGACAGGCTAAACAGGCTAACGGGGCTAAACAGGCTAACGGGGCAAACAAACAGGCTAAACAGGCTAACGGGGCTAAACAGGCTAACGGGGCAAACAAACAGGCTAAACAGACTAAACAGGTTAACGGACAGGCTAAACAGGCTAACGGGGCTAAACAGGCTAACGGACAGGCTAAACAGGCTAACGGGGCTAAACAGGCTAACGGGGCAAACAAACAGGCTAAACAGGCTAACGGGGCTAAACAGGCTAACGGGGCAAACAAACAGGCTAAACAGACTAAACAGGTTAACGGACAGGCTAAACAGGCTAACGGGGCTAAACAGGCTAACGGACAGGCTAAACCGACGAGACAGGTCAGACAGGTCAGACAGAGCAAACAGAGCAAACAGAGCAAACAGAGCAAACGGACAGAGTACCAGGAGCAGAGAAAACAGACGCAAACAGAGTTACCATGAAAATAGTCTCCAACCAGCCTTTCCCTGAGCCTCTCCTAAATAGTAGCAGCTGGGGCTAATTAGCCCCAGCTAACCAATCAGGAGAGGGAGGCTGGCCGGAGACTGGGGAGAGAAGGGCGTGGCACACTGGAGCACAGGATCACCCTGAGGCTCCAAGCGTGACAGTAGGCCCCTCCCCGAAGGCACGACTCCTGGCGTGCCCAAATACAAAAACAAAAAAGGAGGTCCTGGACCTTGAGGGGCAAATTCGAAGTCATTCAATATGCCTTGCAGTAGGCATGATAGGAGACCAGAAGCGCTGTCGGGGAGCGCCGACGAGAGTTCAAAAGCACCGTCGGGGGGCGCCAACGTGGGAACAAAAGCACCATCAGGGGGCGCCAACACGGAAACAGAAGCGCCATCTGGGGGCGTCATCTCGGAAACAGGAGCGCCATCTGGGAGTGCCGACGAGGAAACAGGAACGCCGTCGGTGGGGGCCGATGAGGAAACAGAAGCACCTTCGAAGGACACCAACTCTGGAACAGGAGCGCCATCAGGGGGCACCAACTCAGGAACAGAAGTGCCGTCGGAGGACACCAACTCGGGAACAGAAGTGCCGTCGGAGGACACCAACTCGGGAACAGAAGTGCCGTCGGAGGACACCAACTCGGGAACAGAAGTGCCGTCGGAGGACACCAACTCGGGAACAGAAGTGCCGTCGGAGGACACCAACTCGGGAACAGAAGTGCCGTCGGAGGACACCAACTCGGGAACAGAAGTGCCGTCGGAGGACACCAACTCGGGAACAGAAGTGCCGTCGGAGGACACCAACTCGGGAACAGAAGTGCCGTCGGAGGACACCAACTCCGGAACAGCGCCATCGGGATGCGCCAACTCAGGAACAGGAGCGCCATCGGGATGCGCCAACTCGGGAACAGGAGCGTCGCCGAGGGACGCCAATTCGGGAACAGAAATCAACTGCGGTGAGCCTGGCGAAGAGGCTTCGGGAGTCAGCTGCGGTGAGCCTGGCGAAGAGGCTTCGGGAGTCAGCTGCGGTGAGCCTGGCGAAGAGGCTTCGGGAGTCAGCTGCGGTGAGCCTGGCGAAGAGGCTTCGGGAGTCCGCTGCGGTGAGCCTGGCGAAGAGGCTTCGGGAGTCAGCTGCGGTGAGCCTGGCGAAGAGGCTTCGGGAGTCAGCTGCGGTGAGCCTGGCGAAGAGGCTTCGGGAGTCAGCTGCGGTGAGCCTGGCGAAGACGCTTCGGGAGTCAGCTGCGGTGAGCCTGGCGAAGAGGCTTCGGGAGCCAGCTGCGAGGACCCTTGAGAAGAAGCATCCGGAGTCAGCTGCGTGGACCCTTGAGAAGAGGCGTCCGAAGTCAGCTGCGTGGACCCTTGAGAAGAGGCGTCCGGAGTCAGCTGCGTGGACCCTTGAGAAGAGGCGTCCGGAGTCAGCTGCGTGGACCCTTGAGAAGAGGCGTCCGGAGTCAGCTGCGTGGACCCTTGAGAAGAGGCGTCCGGAGTCAGCTGCGTGGACCCTTGAGAAGAGGCGTCCGGAGTCAGCTGCAAAAACACTGGAGAAACGTCATTAATCAGCTGCACAAATCCTTGAGAATCTACTTGATTCAGCTGTGAGAACCCTGGGGAGGTATCCAAAGTCACTTGCGAAAACACTGGAGAAACATCATTCAGCTGCGAGGACCCTGGAGAGGTGTCCGAAGTCACTTGGGAAAACACTGGAGAAACATTCAGCTGCGTGGACCCTGGAGAGGCGTCCGAAGTTAGCTGCGAAAACACTGGAGAAACGTCATTCAGCTGCGAGGACCCTGGAGAAGAGGCGTCCGGAGTCAGCTGCGAGGACCCTGGCGAAGAGGCGTCCGGAGTCAGCTGCGAGGACCCTGGTGAAGAGGCGTCCGGAGTCAGCTGCGAGGACCCTGGCGAAGAGGCGTCCGGAGTCAGCTGCGAGGACCCTTGAGAAGCGTCCGAAGTCACTTGAGAAAACACTGGAGAAACGTCATTCAGCTGCGAGGACCCTGGAGAGGCGTCCGAAATCAGCTGCGAAAACACTGGAGAAACGTCATACAGCTGCGAGGACCCTGGAGAGGCGTCCAAAGTCAGCTGCGAAAACACTAGAGAGGCGTCCAAAGTCAGCTGCTTGGACCCTGGATATGCGTCAGAAGCCAGCTGTTTGGACCCTGGAGAAACTGGACTCAGCTGCGAAAACACTGGAGAGGCGTCCGAAATCAGCTGCGAAAACACTGGAGAAACGTCATACAGCTGCGAGGACCCTGGAGAGGCGTCCAAAGTCAGCTGCGAAAACACTAGAGAGGCGTCCAAAGTCAGCTGCTTGGACCCTGGATATGCGTCAGAAGCCAGCTGTTTGGACCCTGGAGAAACTGGACTCAGCTGCGAAAACACTGGAGAGGCGTCCGAAATCAGCTGCGAAAACACTGGAGAAACGTCATACAGCTGCGAGGACCCTGGAGAGGCGTCCAAAGTCAGCTGCGAAAACACTAGAGAGGCGTCCAAAGTCAGCTGCTTGGACCCTGGATATGCGTCAGAAGCCAGCTGTTTGGACCCTGGAGAAACTGGACTCAGCTGCGAAAACACTGGAGAGGCGTCCGAAATCAGCTGCGAAAACACTGGAGAAACGTCATACAGCTGCGAGGACCCTGGAGAGGCGTCCAAAGTCAGCTGCGAAAACACTAGAGAGGCGTCCAAAGTCAGCTGCTTGGACCCTGGATATGCGTCAGAAGCCAGCTGTTTGGACCCTGGAGAAACTGGACTCAGCTGCGAAAACACTGGAGAGGCGTCCGAAATCAGCTGCTTGGACCCTGGATATGCGTCAGAAGCCAGCTGTTTGGACCCTGGAGAAACTGGACTCAACTGCGAAAACACTGGAGAGGCGTCCGAAATCAGCTGCTTGGACCCTGGATATGCGTCAGAAGCCAGTTGTTTGGACCCTGGAGAAACTGGACTCAGCTGCGAAAACACTGGAGAGGCGTCCGAAATCAGCTGCTTGGACCCTGGATATGCGTCAGAAGTCAGCTGTTTGGACCCTGGAGAAACTGGACTCAGCTGCGAAAACACTGGAGAGGCGTCCGAAATCAGCTGCTTGGACCCTGGATATGCGTCAGAAGTCAGCTGTTTGGACCCTGGAGACACTGGAGTCAGCTGCGAAAACACTGGAGAGGCGTCCGGAATCAGCTGCTTGGACCCTGGATATGCGTCAGAAGTCAGCTGTTTGGACCCTGGAGACACTGGAACCCGGACCACATTAGCAGTGGGCGCTTTGCTGCATGAACATTTGGTTCTCATGAGGCCCTCGAAATCCTTCACCGAGTTCAGCTCAACTCCCCTGTCAGACCAAAGCTGCTTAGCCCACTCACGAGCAGCACCCCTCAGCCGAGACATCATAAATCGAACCTTGTCGATTTCAGTTGGCTGGGGGTCCAGAAGGTTCTGCAGGTAGAGCTGGCTCTGTAGAAGGAAGCCTTCAACCCTATGGTTGCTTCCATCATAAGGAGCCGGCCTACTAAGCGGGAAGACTTGAGGAAACCTCATAGAGCCAAAGTCTGGGAAAGTATGAACCAGTAACATCTCGCTGTGTCCTATAAGGGAGACTATTCTGTAACGGTTTGTGGGCTAGACGGACAGGAGGGGCGGACACAAACGCGGAGATGTGGAATAGAAACTATATTTAATAATAATAAAGACAAGACAGGGTAAACTGACAGAACAGGACTGAACAGGACTAACGGACAGGCGAAACAAAGACTAAACCGGCTAAACAGACTAAACAGGCTAACGGACAGGCTAAACAGGCTAACGGGGCTAAACAGGCTAACGGACAGGCTAAACAGGCTAACGGGGCTAAACAGGCTAACGGGGCAAACAAACAGGCTAAACAGGCTAACGGGGCTAAACAGGCTAACGGGGCAAACAAACAGGCTAAACAGACTAAACAGGTTAACGGACAGGCTAAACAGGCTAACGGGGCTAAACAGGCTAACGGGGCTAAACAGGCTAACGGACAGGCTAAACCGACGCAGGTCAGACAGGTCAGACAGGTCAGACAGAGCAAACAGAGCAAACAGAGCAAACAGAGCAAACAGAGCAAACGGACAGAGTACCAGGAGCAGAGAAAACAGACGCAAACAGAGTTACCATGAAAATAGTCTCCAACCAGCCTTTCCCTGAGCCTCTCCTAAATAGTAGCAGCTGGGGCTAATTAGCCCCAGCTAACCAATCAGGAGAGGGAGGCTGGCCGGAGACTGGGGAGAGAAGGGCGTGGCACACTGGAGCACAGGATCACCCTGAGGCTCCAAGCGTGACACCTGTCAAGTCACTCTGTGTAAAAGGTTAATACTTTATAACACTAGAAAGATTTATGGCTGCATTTTTATTTTTAGCTTCATCAGTTGAATAAATTCTAGTGTTTTGATACTAGTCTGCCCTGCGCTGGACTGGCGCCCCGTCCAGGGTGTTTCTGTGTGCCTTGCGCCCATTGAAAAGCTGGGATAGGCTCCAGCACCCCCCACGCGACCCTAATTGGATAAGCGGTTAAAAAAGTGAGTTAGTGAGTGTTTTGATACTAAATAAACACATAGAAAGATCTAGGAAACATCTAATTTTTCATATAACGATAAAAAAAATAATTTTAATTATATTAGTGGTAAATTAGGCTAGCCCACTACCTTTGAGATCCAGGGTTCGAATCACCTTCGGTGCTATCAGCCAGTCGGGCATCTCCCTACAGACATGATTGGCTTTGCTTAGGCCACATGATGGATTGGCATCCTGTCTGTGGTCTGTTGCTGCATTGTGCCCAGTGATTCCAAGGAAGCTGGACCCAACAGACCTTTATGTGATCTTTTCAGCTATAACAACAGCCACGAAAGCCTTCTCACAAGACTTTGAAGTATGTCTGTGGGAAATTTTAGTCAAAAGAACAGTTGTATGGCTGGGCACTGATGTTAGATAAGAAACTGCAGGGGATGTTTCAGTTCATTCCAGAGCTGTTCAGTAAGGCTGAGGTCAGGAAAAAAGAAAAAATGTCTTTAATACCTTTAAATTTACTGTGACCCCTTCTGCATCTCAGTTCACTGCATGCTTAAGAACATCATTGATTAGCGCTCTAATCCCTGATAGATATACGAATATGAACTATATTTAGAGAAACACAAAATTATTATCGATTTTAAATCAAATTATACTTCATTTTCTTAGAAAGCACCATCCTCCCCGTAGACATGAAGTACATTTGCTCCTGCAGGTCGGCTTTTCAAACAGGAGAAGCCAATTACCTCAAGATCTTCTGTAAAATTCAGCCACAATTTGCAGCCCTGCTGATTTCGTCATGTTTGACGCTCCATTTCCTACAGTTTAAAAGCCTGTAGTAGTATCATTCCGAACACACTTCATGGCCAAGTCATTTGTAAGTGTTTAAGAGGCGGAATGAACTCATTAGCTACGAAGCCGTCTCTTTCAATTTCACTTTAAGATTCCCGTCAGTTTTCTATTCACGAATACCTACAAAACATCACCTCCATGTGTGCATGCTGAATGTTGCACTTTTCAAATAATACTAAAAGCATAATTTTCTCTGGGAAAGCTACACATTAGATCCTGTTCATCTGACCCAGATTTAGCCATCAGACTGCCAGAAAGAAAAGCATAATTCATCCCAAGAGAGAACTCCAGAGACTTTCCACCGCTCCAGAGACCAGTAGCAGTGTGCTTTGCTTTGTTTTATACCAGCGGATGCTTAGCATTATGCATGGTGGTCTTAGAAAATGGAATGGGGAATGCATGATAAATGGCATCTGTGCTAAGGTTGCTCCCAAATGCAGTTTGGAACATTGTAGTGAGTGGTGCGAATGCATTTAAGTACTATGTGGTTCCATAATGTTGAAGCTGTTGTTTTACAATTATATAATCTGCAGAACAGTTAAGCAGGGCAGCACTAGTAGAGCTAGTAGGGCAAAATTTCAGTTTCAGAGTGGCCCATTGTTTATCAATGTGGTTTATGTAGTAAAACTAAGTTTTTGTGCCTGTTGTGATGGTTTTGGATAAAACAAAACTGTTGTCTATATACTTTTGGTCATGTAATGTTTATGCATGTCTCATGTGCTTTGTTTTGTCCACAGGAAACTGCACAGCGACACAAAAACATTTGGTTGTGAGTTCTGTGGAAAGCACTTCTTGGACAGTTTACGGCTGAGGATGCACATGCTGTCTCACTCAGGTACGTCACACTACGACACATCATTACATTATCGAGGAGACATGGTGCAAAGTGGCCTTTAACGTGGCCTTAATTTGCAATTCACTAAGACTGTAGCTTATTATTAAATAGAAATAATTTATAGAGCTGCTAAACAGCTTAGGAATTTAGAGAAAATGCAGGTTTCAACAAGGCCAAAACAGGCTCAGTGGGTCCACAGTTTTAAAATCAAGTGTTTTCCCAATATAATTTTAAATGGTTTAATTACGTTTTATTTTTTATTTACTAGTGTTTGTGGTCAGTCATGAATCACTAGGAAAACTTTGTGTATGGCAGGATTAGTACACATTAGTACATTGCAGGGAACCTAGAGGCAATTTAGAGCTGCCAATCCTACTTCTGCAAGAATTGGAAAGCAAAAAGAAACTGGAGTGCCCAGATGAAATCCCTTCCAGACATAAGAAGAAGAAGTAAATACTTCTTCAGACAGTGACTAAAGGCAAGGAAATAAACCACTTCTGCTCCTACGCTACTAGGTGTTCCAGCATGTCTCCTAAAATTATCACATTAATTAACAAAACTAAAATACATCTACTTTAATTGGCCAAACACCAATTTGGAAAAATAACCCATAATTAAATGGAATCCAATACCAGAGATAGCAAGGACCTGGCAACCACTTTAAGTACTTTAAGTACTTTCAATACTTTTGTAAATCAAGTGCAATATGTAACGATGCTTCAACACCGTTCAAACTTTTTGTGTAATGCCCAGTTGTTATTTGTATATTAATTTAACAAGAAAATGAGGTTTGCAGGTTGCCAAGAACATGGCACACTTTCTTCCATTTTATACCAGTGTGCCAGTTTTTTATGCAGAAAAGGGTGGCACAAAAATTGCCTTACATCCCGCCTTGTGTGTTTGAGGTTGAGATCATAGATAAGTTAGAAGACCGTTATGGTTATCTAAAATCTTTATGAGACTAATAAGCCTGAATCAACAGATTACTATCAACACTTGTTCTTGGGAATCAAATGCACAGCGTCAATATTTATCAGAAACTTTTATAGAGTAAGCTTCAGTTTACTCTCTTACTCAGTACTGTAAAGTATTTACACAAGCTAGAACACTGTACTTTGGTCAAACTGGTCACAAGTTTTGGCGTATCGTTGTGTCCTGGTTCAGATCCAGTAAACTGGCAGTGTTTTTGCACACTGATGTTTAAATTGGCCAATTTACAGAAGACCAGGTGATGCAACAGAACATGACAGTCTGTACTATTAAGCTCCACATTCTGCTTTTAATCCATGAGAGTGTGTAAAAGAACATCTTAAATGGAAGCAGCACATCCGGATTCATCATTAAAAGACACTTGTTACACTTGTTAAAACCATTTTCTTGCAAAAGAGTGAAAACAGGAAAACATTAAGGTTTTTGTTTTCCAGATTATCTCGGTGAAGGGTTTATTGCACAATTCTGAAGGCATGAATTACACTGTATTAAAGGGACTTTCCTCTGTTCCTGTCCACTTGCCAGACTTTTGTTTTTATCATACCAGTGTGGGTGTTTGGATCAAGGATGACCTGCTGTAATATTGCCAGACTTCTCATAGTTTTATGACAGTGTAAGCGACATTCATTGCCAGATGAGTAAAGAGATCATTTAGATAAATAGGCAAGGCATGTACAGTAATGGAAAAATTATGTAATCACCTTTTGTTTTTGTAAATTATTATACACTTTATCTGGCCAACAGTATTTGGACGATTATGTTTTAGAATATTAAAAAGAACTTTATTTTTAACTTTTCTTTTGTAATCAAAATCCATATTGCAGTTTTTTAAAGTTATTATTAAAAATGGGAAATGGGATTGGTGCATCCAACATGGAATTGGTGGCAGCAACATCAGGTTAAGTGAAATGCTGGTGCTTATCACCAACTCATCACTCGTCAGATTATTAAAATTTCAGTTTAATTTTTAATAACGTGAGTCTGGTGAGGTCATGCCCACTAGGTCTTGGGGTCCTGGAGAGCGTAGTTGACCTTGCTTTTTAAGTGGAAGGTCTGGAAGAATACGATTTTAGACACCCTTAGAGTGGACCATACCATTTCTGGTCTCATCTGCCCGCTTTCACTCCCATTATTGGTAACGTCTTCATTAAGGTTACGGTTGCACTTATTTAATACCCTTTATTGGTTTTTGAATTAGATTGTGTCAAATGCATATTGATGAATGCTAACAGTCAGCTAGTTTCTCATTTAGCTAACAGCTAGAGAAAGGCATTTATCTAGAGAAAGGCATGTGGTAAAGGTGGTAGTTCCTGCTCCTCTTTAAACATGTTGATCTGTCTATGATGCCAATGTTCAAAAAGCTGAAGTTAGAAAAGAGGCAAGTGGGTGGAATTGTGTTAACTGAGACAAAATCTAGGAAAATAAATAATACTAATAATAATAGTAATCTTTTTTTAGTAATTTTCCAAGTAAAAAAACATTATCCTTATATAACCCCTTCTGCTGCACCTGCTTATAACCAAAAATCCAAAATATGTGAACAATTTGATCTCAGACCCACCCTGGCATTGCTGTCTCTCTCTCTGTGAGATTTTGGTTGCTCTCTCTCTCTCTCTCTCTCTCTCTCTCTCTCTCTCTCTCTCTGTCTGGCTGTCTAAAGAGCGTTGTTGTTGCTTCGAGATGGTTGGCGCTATGACAGCTCTTCCCTCGCTCTGATGACATCATCAGCTGCCTGCAGGTCTGGATGTTCTGCCAGCATTTCGGTGCATTTATGATCGCTCGCAGATGTGTGTCCAGGAACATACTGTACCCAAATCCCTAAATTAATCAAACTTGAGTGCTCTCTGAAACAGCACAAGCACTGGGGCGGGAGAGAGGGAGGGAGGGAGCGAGGGGGTGGAGGACGAGGCCTAAACATACAAAACAAAAACGAAAAACAGGGACGAAAATAAAGACGCGCGGAGCAGGATAGCGGGCGTGCTGGGAGCGGGTTCAGTCGATGACTGGGGGGAATGGCTGAGCGCTGTTCTAACAGGATGTGACAGATTGGGTTGTACGTACAGAAAGTTAAATGGGAATGTCAAAAGGTGTGGCAGTGTTTGCCAGCTTGTGTGTGTATAATATATTTCTACCAGATGTGCCAGTTTGCATTAAACTCTTGAACATCTTGATGTAGGAAGATTATTAATAAATGATAAATGCTCCTGTAAAAATATTACTCTTATTCAAACATAAAACTAATCAGAGACGCCACTGTAACCATATAATTGCAGACCTATTTACATAAAATAGAGCCAGTATGGAATCGATGTGTCTCAAAGAGCAGCCCACAATAAATGACAACGTGGAGCTTTCATGGTTGAACAATGATAGAAGCAGGGTGGGAAATAAGGGCACAGTAGAAATATCTAAAAGCCTTTTTTTTC
This sequence comes from Trichomycterus rosablanca, assembly GCF_030014385.1. NCBI lineage: Eukaryota > Metazoa > Chordata > Actinopteri > Siluriformes > Trichomycteridae > Trichomycterus > Trichomycterus rosablanca. The sequence continues at coordinate 24,452,035 of NC_086007.1, forward strand.
GCATTTCCCCCGTTTGTCCCGTTTTGTCACTTCCAGTTTCTCTGCTTCTTGCATCAAGTCCACGCTGGCTCAGGAGGCCTACAGTGTAGCCTTTGCCCCTTCTGCCATGCCTTAAGTCAGTGGCCACTTCTTTAAACCAGCCAGCAGTAGAGACAGTAGAGAAGTCAGTGTTGCAGCAGCAATGAGAAAAACCCTGTCCTTCCCTAAACTTGGCCAATTGTGTCTAGTGAGTGCCGGTCAGAGATGGGCCGGTAGCAATACAGAGACTTTTTTTTTTTAAATGTCCTTAAAAGCTTGTTTTAATGAGTGTAATGTGGGTAAATCTCAATCATATTTGCTAACTTTGGGACAAACTGAAATGTTGAATAAATCACACATGCTATTTTTATGGAATGGGCCCAAATTCCCACAGATATGCTCCAAAAACTTGAAGAAAGAGTGAAACTCTCAGAAGAGTGAAGGCTTTTATAGCTGCAAAGTGGGGGCATTCCACAAAAATGCCCATGGTTTTTGGAAAGCTATGTACAAAAAACTAAAGGTCAGGTTTCCACATAGGTTTTGGCCATATAGTGTAAGTAATATAACCCTATAGCTAAACAGTTTTTAAGAATTGTTTTTGATCTGATACTTATAGTGCTTATCCTTAGTCCCGTTCTGTCTTTGTAAATCAGAAAAGATTCAATTCTTGGCCAGCCATCGAATTAGGCAGCTTTAAATTCTGCCGTTTGCCAAGTATCAGAAGCCACGGGCCTGATTTGATATGTGCCAGACTCTTATTTTTGCCCACCAGATCAACACCAAGTGTTTTGATGGAGGGTGATTGCAATCGTGTTGGGATGCTGCTCGGGGGAAATGTCGTATTTTTTATGAACAGTACCATTGTGTGCTGTTCGAATCGGAACAGAAGCCCGTTTCATTTTGCAATTGCTTCATCACTTCAGGGTGCAGTAAGCGATGGGTGCGGCCGCAGCTCGTGCACATGAATGAACTCGGCCGTGTCCGAACAGGATTGGTGTACGCTGGCGTGAGCGCATGTATGCTAATGCGTGCCTGCTTGTCATTGTTGTTATAAAATAAGAACATGATGAATCACCACACAGCTGCATTGTGTCAAGCCAGACACGGTTAAATGCTAATATACATAATTAATGTTGAGTAGATCAGATCTAGTAGGCTGTTTTTTATTGTTTTGCTTTGTGGGTTGTCATGAGTTTAAGAGCACATGTGCAGCTTCACTTTTGGGCCAGCAGTACGAGAATGAGATGTAAAAAGCTAAATTTAGTCGCTCGTTGGCTAGCTTTCTCAAGCTTGTGGGTGTTTTAATGACTCATAATAAAGCCGTTTAGAAGCAGTTGAGCAAAAATAGATACTTGACAAGCCTGGGGTCATTATAGATTTAGATTTTATTGACTCTTTTTTTTTTTTTTTGCCGAAAGCTGGATGGATGCTCTGAGATGGTGGATGGTAAAATTCCCAATTTAAAAGCCTTTTGAAAGAAGAAGAGTGGAAGGACTGAGTAAATCAGTAAGAATATTTTTATAAAATAAAAACAAAATACAGACATAAAATGAATACAGAGACATAACATTGTACTCTAGTTAAATAAAAACAACAGTTGTGTATATAACTACAAAGAGAAAGTACAAAGAGAGTTTTTAGGCCTTGTTTAGCATTTGAAAGCACACAGGTGACACAGGAGCCTAAATCGTCTTTTTGATTGCAGTGTACCTACAGTACAAAACTGTACCAATGCAAATCCCAAACTATCTGTAACATACTCAATGAGTTAAGTTTCTAATTACACAAGGGTACCTCTGAAAGATGCTGAGAGAGGTTTGTCCCGCTTCAATAGTTGTGTCATTACATTTCCTGTAGTCCTGTTCGAGTTGATGTTTTTTCTTAACACCACTGTTATAAAATGTGTACCAGTTGGGTTTAATATGTGCTTGTATTCTCTCACTCTATTGCCGCCTCTATCTGCATCATTTTTAGTTTTTCCCTACAGCACACATCGGTATGCTTGGTCCCTGGTCAAGACGGGTAACCAAATTTAACACAGGTACTTAAGTACAGTATAGGTTGGCAGAAAAATAACTATACATTTGGGGTCACAGATTAAAAAAATGTACTCTACCACAGGTTACATCACTGTGACAAGGGAGCATCATAGGCTGATCCACCCTTGTCAAGGCCCCAAGTCTTGGGTTCCAGTTATATTATGCCACTGGCATGTGTGACGGGCACACAACAGACACAGTTGCCAGAGTCTGATGGAGGGGAGGCAGATTGTAGAATCAACTTCTAGTTACTGCAACAGTGACTTCTACTGTCTGGTAGTGGTGCCAGCATGAGTGGCGAAAGGATATGAAAGAGTAGCATAATACTCTTTACATACTGTGGCCCTCTGTAAGAATCCGTCAGCCAGCGTGGGTGTTACTCGATCGGCAGAGGTCACCAGAGTCCACAGGAGAATTGAGTATATCCAAATTGGGACAATCTGACACAGAGAGATAAAAATGAAAAACTTACACAAATGCAGTTATCATAATTTTATTTTATTATAAACTTTACTTCTATATTAGTTTATTTCTTACGATATTTTAAATTCTTCCTCATCCCTTTTCTCTACATGCACAATTAATCAATAAATAATGTCATCACCAAGGGAACTAAAATTGTTTTGCTCATGGTGGCACAGCACTTTAATACGCTGGCACACCGACCCTGAGACCTGAGTCTGGCCTGAGTCTGGCCTATTTCTACAGAAAGAAATAGATATATTGCTTTCCTGTCAGAGTGCACAAATTAGGACAGCGCAAAAAACATAAAAACATAAAAATAAAAATGGAAAAATAAAAAAATAAATCAATATCACCAGGAATAATTCTTCTCCAAGGCCTAATGTGCTTTAATAACATTCCTGTATGACGTTAAAGATCCAATAGGATTAATTTAAGCCATAGAGAAGCACAAGCACATCAGATAGGTTATTCTGCAATAGTTAATCATATTTCTATGGTGTACCACGCACGGATTAAAACCAGTGATCCCAGACTTGGCGATTTGAGAGCCGAATACAACCCCGTGCCAAAGCGATACACTGCAGCCAAAACCCCGGTGGGAATCCTAAGCACTCATTCAGCAGGCAAAAATGTGTTGTTTGTGTTTAAATGGTTTTCGAGCAGAACCCGGCAGCCTAATTAGGAACCTTTTTTTAGGTGTGTGGTGCGCTTTATTCAGTCAGGCACACCACATTCTTAAAATAAAAGAGATTTTGTGGCCTACTTTAGTGTTTGCGTGGCAGACTAGGCCAGCGCTACAGGTGTCTGGATCGCTATTAATAGACAACGTCTTTGCATGCAGGTTCGAGGGAATGAGACACATCATTATTAGATTGCACCAGATTTCTTTCTCTTTATGTGAAGCTCAGCTGAGAATGAAAACTGGCACAGTTTACGAGGCAAAACTGTCTGAAGGTGAGCATTATATGCCATGCAATCTTATATAATCATGATGAAGAATATTTTTTGGACAACCCCAATTTCAAAAACATTGGAAAAAAGCAGGAACAATGTCAAGAAAACGTGAACAAGTGTTCAGTATTGTAACCAATCAATTTAACTGTTTGTTTAGTGTTTGTTTAGTATTTGTTGGCTGCAGTTCTTTTCAAAAGAGCTCAAACAGGTTCTTGTTTGGGAATGGAGTTACATAATGTAACATCCAGTTTGATGTTATATCCAGTAAATTAAAAATCCTAATCACATTTGCTCTTTCTGTCACAGATGGACCAAAGGCGCTGGTGTGTGATCAGTGTGGGGCTCAGTTCTCTACAGAGGAAGCACTGGAGGCTCATCGGCAGACTCACACTGGTGCGTACCCCAGAAATACAGTATTATGGACTAAGGTGGTACAGAAGTCAAATACGATAGCCCACAGCCACAAGTTTTCAAATTTAAATCTCAGTGGTGCTTCCCAACTCGACCAGGTGCTCAAGAGACACAACTGGGCGTATCTGAGAGAGGCAAGGTTGGATGAGGGTTTTCCTTATTGTTGCTGCAATAACGACCTTCGCTGTCCAGTCGAGGTGGCGACATTAGTAGAGGAACACATGGAGCATAGCGTGACTCTCCATATCTGTGAGAATCCACTGCTGGCTGGTGTAAGGAAGCACCAGATGACTGACAGAGAGAGCAGATGCTAGTCTGCGGCTCTTCTAAGCCAATGCAATACTGGTGCAGGCAGCAGACTAGATTAAGGACCTTGCTTGTTGTGTATGAAACAGATTCACATACCTGGGGGGTTTACTTTTGATGACACCTAGAGAAGCTATTTAGAATAGCTGGTGCACCTTCTGCTTGTTTTTGAGAGGTGAAAGGAGACCAGAAGACAAAGGTCATCTACAAGACCATGTTGCACTAACTCTCCTGGCTGAATGATGCCTCCGCCCTCTATTTTAGGTGCCATTCGGTGTTCCTCTCGCTGCAGTTCGGTCTCACGGGAGGCACTGCAGACGGTAGAATGAGCGCCAGTACAGGTATCCCAGACTGCACTAATTAATATGCTCTCTGGGTAGAAACGTGCTCAATCGGGCTAATGATCCACATGTTGAAGCTATAAAAAGGTTGAGTCCTAATTACAACAAGCTGCCATCCTTTTTATGAGCATGAAGCTGAGGACCTAATCATCTTTCTGCCAGACAGCTTATTAACTCATTAGATGAAATTTCATTTGTACTAAGCTTACTTCAGAGTTGGAAGTTCACGCCTGAACACTCGTTTTTTCTCTCGGCCGCTCGCGTACGGTCGGATCGGGGTGCGATATCCGTCACCTGCGCTCCACAGGGAGAAACACAATAGCCCTTTCTAAAACACTGGCATGTAACTGTAACTCTCCTGGCACACACGGTATCAATAGTTAATGCATGTGAACATAGGGTGGTGCCCAGACAGTTCTACCCACTATCCCAAACTTAAACATCTAGATCTTTGTGTCAGCTTGGCAGCACATCCAGTAAAGGGTACAGCCAGTCAGAGGTACCACTTTACAAGTCTTTTTAGAATTCGGAGCCAGATCCTGAGGATGGAAGTGATTTGGTGACAAAATGTAAATGTAAAATGTAAATCAGGTGTCGGGGACAAATAATATGGTCATCTGAGCATAAACTTGTTGAAAATATTCCATTCCAAAACCATTGGTTTTAATATAGTAAACAGTTCCCTAGTTTTATGGGAAGCATTTCCAAAAGATTTCAAAGTGTGCCTGTAATGTTTACCCATATTGATTAAAAATAGAAGCATTTATAAGGTCAGAAACTATTGTTGGACTAGAAGGCCTGGCTCACAGTCTTCATTTTAATTAATCCCATCGTAGGGGCTCAGGCATCCAGAAACGGTAAAGAGTTTGAACATTTTGAAAACATTTGATTCACTTTATATAATTGGCTTTACACACCTGTTACCAATTGGTATTGCTAAATCATTTGAAGGGATGTCCACATACTTTTGGAAGTATGAAAAATGCTGTAATAAACCTGGTGGATAAAAAGTGCCAGATGTTAAAACCCTGCTGGTTCGGGTTAAGCCTGTAAAACTCATTGAGGGAGTGAAAGTGGTGATATAGGCGGCGAGGGAAAGAACGTTTTGGATTTTGGTGCCAGCACAGGCAGAGAAAAACAACATCATGTGCGGATGTTTACACTCTGCCAGAGCTCTGTCACAAACTCTAAGGCTGACCTACTTAAGCCTGTCTCAAAATAAAACTACAGCTAATGTCTCAGTCCCACTCTTGAAAGCAGGCCAGGGCATTGCTGCAAACACACTCTTGATTTACTCAGGTTCTTAGTAATGCCCTGTGTCCCATCATTTACAGAAACGAGAATACAGGGCTGTGTGACTTGACTTCAGTGAACCGAGCCACCAAATAAACGGTGGCTAAACTTGAGCTACGCATCTTGTTGTGTTGTGTTGTGTTAATTATTAAACAAGATGTACTTCACTCTGGTAGATTGGCCCAACAGCGTCTTTTATTTAAAGGCATGAGGGGTCAAAGGAAGTGTAGCAGATATCTGACAGTGTCTGGTCAAATCGATGCATAGAATCTGCAGTATTTGGTGAAGCAGCTTGGTTTGGCAACTTGTGAGAGTTTATAATTGTGTCACTCAGTACGCCTAATCCATAAGTCAGATTTGTTACCAATGAATTCATTGTAGAGTAGGGGTTTGGTTCTGTCAGCATTTGCCTTATTTTAAATCCTTTCTGATTTGAAAATAAAATAGTGGGTGGTTATGCACTGTGACTGAAAGTGTAAAAGAGCCAAAAGCGTAATCACAATATATATTAAAGTTTGACACGCCCCCCACCCCCTTCCCTATTTGCTCACTAGCATTGCATAATGTTAGGATTCATCAGTGTTCCCAATAGTTGTTGTCATAGCAGGAATGTTTTAGAATGGCAGGAACCCACCTCCAAGGTAGAGTTATTCCCCCAGTGTTCAATTCATGACTATGGCCTTGAAAAGAGCAGTTGAGAATGTATAAATGAACTAATAACACTACTAAAAATATTATATTAAAACAGTGACCTATAACAACAGACACTTTTCTGAGAAGGCTTTTCACAAGACTTTAAAGTATGTCTGTGTAAGTTTGTGACCACTGATGTTAGTCAAGAGTTCATTCTAGAGCTGTTCAGTTTGGCTGCGATCAGGGCTCTGTGCAGGCCACTGGAGTTTCTTTAACCAAGCTTTTTTTTTCATGTCTTTATAGAGCTATAGAGTCATTCTGGAACAGGAAAGAGCCTTTCCTAACTGTTGCTGCAAAGTTGGAAGCCTCTAATTTCCTTTATATAATTGATTTATTACATCTGTTGGCAATTATTTTGCTGAAACATGTGGATTCAACAATTAGAAGGGGTGCCCCAATATGTTTGTCCATATTGTGTATGTAACCAAACCATAAGCAACATGGGTCAGGTTGCTGGGCTGTGGCCCTCCTCTGCCAGAGTAAGGGGGGAGGGGTGCAAATGGAAGTGGAATTGTAATATTTGATTAGAAATGACCAAACTGGGAAGGGAGTGCAAAAAATCCATTCAATTATAAATAAGTCAAGTTAGATGTTTTTGGGACAGTGGTAGCCTAGTGGGTGGAGCTTTGGGCTATTAACCTGAAGATTGACGGTTTAAATCCAGACTCTGCTATGCAGCCACTGTTGGGTCCTTGAGCAAGGCACTTACCCCTCTCTGCTCCAGGGGCTGACCCTGCGCTCTGACCCCAGCTTCCAAACAAGAAAGAATTTTATTGTACTGTACATCTGTATATGTATATATGACAAATAAAGTATATCTTCTTCTAGATGGAGTTGGTATTAGTATAGTGTAGGATCAGTAGCTGGAATGAAAATGATAGTATACCATTGCTAAATTCATCATTTATGTGGTTTGGAAGGCTGCAGGACTCGTTATCCACTTCATCATCCAGTTGCCAGCTGAACATGAAGATGTGGCTTGTGAGTGTGGAAAACAAATTACAGGTGATAAACATCCTTTTCAAGGAAAATAAAATAGATTAAAGCAGACTCCAGTTTCTCTGAGCAGGTAGTGAAACTGAGTACTGGTGGCTAAATCTGACCTCTCCTTGACAATTGTCTTAATACGACCAGACTAATGTTCAACAATGGTTTCATCTTTTCTAATGGTTGACAGCACACAGCTTAGCTCCTGTATAAATCCTTGTGTTCTTTCTGCAGACATCAGAGAACTGAATTATAAGCCTATTTCAGAAAAGTGTTGTGCTGTGGATAAACCAGTTCTAGATGTTTTATTTTTCACAATGTCGCTGCCATAGTATGCAAAGAAATACACACTTTCACATCAGTTTTTACGTTTAAATATTGATCTTTACATAGTCCGTTGCTCAGCGATAATTTAAGGCTTACACACCCTTCATACATACAGCCCCGGGACACCCCTGCCCTTTCTATCAGACTGTAGCTGAACAAGGTGGCATGTAATTAGATTCCTGAGTTGTTTGAAAAAGCCTTTAATAAGGTCTTGATTGAATAAATATTGATGTCCTTTGTTTATTTCACAGTGTAAATAAGGCTCCGTTTCGGCAGGCTGGGAATAATTTTGTTTGTATTGGGGCCAAGACATGACTGTCAATGAATGCAGGGATAAACCCGAATTTAAAATGCAAACAGAGGCGTAATCACACCCATCTGCTTTTTAGAGTGGCTCGTAAATTTAAAAGAAACGGTATATTTAAAGGAAGAATGTCAGGGGTGGTGTTGCAAAATCCATTGTGATATGCTCGAGTTTGGAATAGCACAGGATATAAAAATATTGTCCGTGATCCGGTATGAGCTTTCATTAACTGTGTACAGTTGACCTCCTCTGCCCCAGCCGAAACAGCCCTGAGCAGGTAAAGCACCTACAGTTGTGTCTCGACATCGTGACCAGTGACATTCACAATTGGAATTTTGGGACCTGTGTGTCAAGCTTATTTATCAAAGCTTTATGTTGCAGCCCTGCATTGCTGCAACCCTTCCAACCAAATGTGGCTAAACATTGTAAGTATCCCGCATTAAGCTTAGTGTAGATTAGATTTTCCAGTACTGGCAGATTTTGAGTAGGTGGTAGGAGTTCCTCCTTGATTGATGACTAACCCTGGTGGATGTCCCTCATGACCACTTGTGTAGTGTGACCGAGTCAGCGACTTGATTTTCCTAGTCGCAGGTCAATCACAGCAGTAGTGTGAGTTTCCTAATGACCAGTTATCAGCACAGGAATAAGCAACAAACATGAACGTGCCAAGGAGCCAAGCAACAACAGACGGGTACAAATATTAAACAAAAATGAAAATAAAAATCTAGTAAAATCTCTGACCACCACAAGCCACCATAGCTGCCTGAAGGATTCTTGGAATAGATCCTACATAGGATAGAACACTATCCCCTTTCCAGTGACTTTCAGCGACCACTTGTGGTCTGTAGATAAGGGGTATTGTCATCCTGAAAGAGACGAGTCCACTAACGTAAAATAATTCCATCATATTCCATCAATAACGATTTTCAGTGACTCTTTCCTCCTAGACGGCAGGTGGGCCCAAACCATGCAGGCAAAATGCCATAAATTAAAAGCCACTAATTTGGCTTATTTGCCATGCAAGAAAAAAAACTGGGACAGTGCAAAGCCAAGAAAAGGCCACAGCAGGGTCTTTTTATTACACAAAATCCTTTAAGACCATAGCAATGTAAAACTTAATGGACTGTAAACACGATCACATGTGATCTAGCAGCTTTTAATTTATGACTCTTTCTTCAAAGGCTCTTAAAATGCGTCTGACCGTCCAGACAAATTTTCTCTCGCCGTAAGGTGACACTTTGGGATTTCCTTCTAACTCCATCAAAAGACTACTGTTCCTTGTACTTATAGGTGCGGTCAGGTTAGCCATATTTATATGGCCACAAATAATTTATCAGCTGTAGTTTTATGCTGTTATATGTATATTTTAAATTCATTTTATATAAAAGTGCTGCCATCATTCAGAAAAAAGTTTAAATCATTTAAATCATTAAAATCCCTTTCATGATTTACAGCTGTAGTGTAAGTGGTGGTCCCATAATGAAGTTTTTGAAATGTAGTGTGTAAAGCCATTAACATAATAAATGTAACTTTTTAATTACATGGACAACTGAAGGACATTTCACTTTACATTATTTAAAGTATTTGGTGCTGCTTTTGTGCCACGTCTGGCAAACGTGTGGGAACAGGATTAGGTCTGTAGCTCCCACACCAATTCAGGACTTTTGAGTCCTTTTTCTCTAAGGGTCAAGGGGTCATCTGACCAGTGTGAAAAGCAAATCCCCTGCCTATTGTACAGCAAGGCAGGCAGTAAGAAGTCTAACTACAGCTGGCTTTTCTGCTTAGCCTGGGGAAAAATTCAGGAGGCAGTATATGTCAATTAGGGAAACGACCTTTAGCCCTGTTATGGATTTCTCACTCTTTTATTGAAGCCGGGGTTTAATTGACACCTAAATAAAACTGGGGTCTAAATAAAACTTATGTGCTGTTTGAATAAAATCAACTAATATGGTCGATGTTTGGGGTAATTTAGTTTTTTTTTTTAAATAATATTACACTACTTTAATGTGTTTTTTTTTTTCTTATTCTGGTTTCCTTCCACCCTTAAATACAGTACATAGCAGTAAGCATATTGGCTTTTTTAAATTGCCCCTAGGTGTAAATGAGGGTGTGATGGACACGGTCTAGGCTGCTGGTCTGCTGGTTAGTGAGCTATGAGTGTATTTAAGTAGCATAATGGGTAATGCAGGAAAATAGAGTTTGGGAAAGTAAAAATAGACCAACAAAGATTGGATGTCACTGAGCTGAAAGTCATTAAGAGTGTTTTTGTGGCCATAACAGTGACTCAGCTGGCACAGAAACCTGGGTTCAGTCCTCACCTCCGGTCACTGGCTGGGTGGGTGTGTGAGACCCTGTGTGCGATGTCTTGCAATTAATGGATGAATTGATATGTATTTGTGCATGTGTGTGTTGTGTATGTTCACGTGCATATGTGTGTGTAAGTATATGTCTGGAATAGAGGCACCTTCAAGATACAGCACAGAAAAACTTGGCTGTAAATTAATCTCATGGAGTCTTTATATAATCTGAAAATGACTCTTGGTTGGAGCCAGATTTACTGTTACTGATGCTGTGATGGTGTCATGTAGGGTCCTTCATTACTCTCTCTGCTGGCTCCTGTATACAACACACAACACAACATTGTTTGGGACCAGTATTATAAACAGATAGCTAAGAATTAAGTAATAATTTACATTATCTAGAAATTCATATAACATTTTAACTTCACATGTGTGGCATTTAGGAGTTGCTTTTATCCAAAGTGAATGTGACCGTGTACAGTAATTGAGGATTAAGGGCCCCGTAAAGGCTCTTTCAGAGGTGCTAGTGTGGTTTTGAAAATATCTACCAAACACCTGTTTCCAATGATCTGGGGCTCATTACAAGCCATAAAAGGCAGCTTATTCTGCTGTAATACTGATATTCTACAGAGAATCTCTCTCCTAAAACAGTGTCTCTATATTCAATACCCTTTTTCTACGCTTGGCTACCTTTCTTGTTCTGAAATATTCTCTATCTTTTATCAGCCATACAGTCTAAGAGAAAAAAGGTAATTTCTATTTTAATTTATTCAATTTACTCTCTTTGGCTCTGACTACCTACTTCAAATCGTGGCCAAATCAGGTATTCTAAATTGCGATGTTTACGCTGTAATCCCTCATTACCATTCTCCGCTGGCCTTTTCTGATTATCTGTAATTGTCAACAATTGTTCCTGTTCCAGTGAGTGACTTCAGGGAAACAAACCCCACCGTGACACATCTTCCATTGTCTTGTCTGAGGGGATGCTGCGGAGAGTCCTTTTGTGGGGCAGAAAAGCCTCCTCAGCAGCTTTATGCAGAAAAAAGAGCCTGAGAGTGTGAAAGAGTTGGACCTGTGACTCTCAGAATAATAGAGCAGGTCATTCGGACACTTAGGCTAAAGGTCCCCCCACTGTCCAGATGGCCTCTCGAATAAATCATAGCTAGAGGTACAATGCATTCCAGAGAGTCAGGCTTTAGCCATGACCATTGGAGCTTGGGAATGACACTAGTCTTTGAATTATTAAAGAGGTAAAGTGGGCAGTGTGCTTGGGATACTGTGAATTGCAAAAAAGATAATGGTAAATCTTATTTAGTGTTTAAAACAGAAAGTGTTTAAACATCAATGGTTTAAGCTGTAATTGCAATTGTGGGAAAGTGCGTGAATGCCCATCTTTGACTTTTTCCAGGTTAAAATTAACATTACATGACTAGACTAGTCTTGAGAGATTTGTGTCCAATCCACACTAAATAAATAAAAGAAAAAGATGAATCCTTTTATACAGCAGTAATACACATGAATGTACTGCTGATAAGAGACACTGGAACTTTCTGAATAACCAGAATATTTTCTTTATTTTGGTTTCCCATCACTAGTGTGAATTCTGTGGCATGTGGGCCAATGAAACAGATGTAGATCACAATAGAAATAATGCTTTTGGTTGTTATATGGTTTTACTTATTTTTAGGAAAGGAAGGACCATCATTTTCAGCGTTTTACAGTAATACAGCAATCAATAACATCCATCTGCGAAAGGATGATTGTCAGGTACCATTTAACCAAGTAATATTTACTTTGCTATTATAGGTTAATCTTTGTCAAAGTAGGTATACAATTATATATATTTCAAATATAATTTTACTGAGCTCGCCCTGATAGTTAATGCTTTTATCTATCTCTTATACCAGACCTGCAGGAAAGTCCTGATATAAAATCAAATGCCGTTTTGTAAAGAGTTGATTTTTAATAAGTGAATGTGAAGCCATTTCTTCTTAGACCACTATAAATATTCACCCACCTGTTTTACAGAAAGATGCCTATTCTGCCTAGCAACGCCACCTGATTGGTTAAAATGCGGTTTCTCCACTGCTGATTGGCTGATATTAAACTTGAACTGAATCGTATTGGGTCACCCCTTTGTTTTTATTATTATTTGTTTAAGGAGAACATACATTATTATTTTTAAAACACGGTTGTTTCACACAACACATCTGAAATCAATAAAGAAAAAATCCTTTGGTACGAATATATTACCTTTAAAGTATTATTTTTGGGGTGTAACAGCATGTGGAGTGTTGCCCCCTAGTGGACTAAATGTCTCTGTTGCCCGTGTACTATACAAACCCAGATTTAGATATAGGATATAAAGCGTAAACATTTATAAAAATTAAGATTGTCTGTGGCTTAATCTTAAAACCAGTTCTAATATGATAATTGTAATTTATCATCGAGTTCACATTGTATTGCATTTCAAGCAAACATGATGGGGAACATGCAGGATTTTAACATGTCAAGGATCCATATAATTCTATATATAAATATTAATAACACCAGAACTTTAATCAAACGTGAGTGAGTTGTTAAAGGAAGTAATAATATGATAATAATATTTCTGTGTTTTTTTTCCAGTTCATGGTATATAAAGACATCAGTACTACAGGTCTAGACCAGTACAGTCTGACTGAATGTTAGTACACAACATCTATTCAGTCATTTCAATTTAAATGCTGTTTTTATTATAATTTAGTCACTTAAATGTTGAGTTTCTATTTCTGAATGTGTGAATTCTGGTATTAGCGTCTTCACAAATGCCAATAAATTTTCTTAGTTTTGCCCACATAGGAGGATGATGTTAGCAAGCTAGCACCTATAAATGGTGAAAAGTACTGAATTAAAAATTTATACCAACCTGTTAAACTTGTCTCCTGATTGACCAGTCATGTCGGAAAGTAAATACGATCTTCTTCCTGCATGCAAAAACATGTAAGTAGATAAATGGACTGTTTTTTTTATTGGTGTAATTGAGGTGAGGTAATGCCCTGTGACATCTGGTTGAGGGTGTGTTTCTGCCTTGCGCATGATCAAGATTCATCACAAATCTGATAAGGATAAATTATTACTTGATATAAAATAATAAATGTCATAGAATTATAATAACAATAGCATGGCAAGTCCAGTGTGAGAGTGAAAGCACTTTTCACAGTGAGATTCAATTGCTACAGTCAGTGTGGCTTTAGGAAGCAGCACGTAGTGATGTCTGAAATGGTTTTATTTACCCTTGCTGGATGATTTGTTTAGTTGATGTGCATTGTTTTTGGCATGTAGAGTGAATAAATCAGAGACAGGTTTAGATAATGCACCACAACGGTTGCATGGCATGTGGTAGTCTTGCATCGTGTTTACTCTGGACGCATCCAATGCCGTTGCGTTAATAGAATTCCAGAGCATCTCTCTGTCAGCTCTCCCTCTCCATATGAATCATCTGTATCTCATTCCCCACACTAATTCCAATTTAATTGCCTATTGCCCACAGGCACTTCAATGGCAGTAACAAATGGTTTGATTTTGGAGTCCTCATCAGACGGCATTTTAAATGCAACACGCTAACCCCACTTGAATGTCAATGAAGCAGTGGCACAGGCTCCTGTTTACTAATCATTCCCTCTCTTATACTCGGCCTCGCTCCTCTCCTCATATCTGATTAAACAGGATTTGTAGGACTTGGAATTAGCAGCTTGTTTTCTTTGCTATTTTAAATGATCAAATAGAATTCGGCTTTGTTCACTAATGTATTTAGTGTCTTTTTTCATGAATTAATGTCATACTTTGATGCATATGTCCTGTATTTATGAGCACTTAATTCATCACCATACACTTAGGATTCACTTCAACGGCTTGAAGCATTCTGTTTTTCTGGTAGCTTTTCTGCAAATCATGCAGCTGCCTTATCTGGAACTGTGTTTCTCGAACGTTTTTCACTGCAAAACAAAAAGCTCTCAGTCACCAAAATTAGTCCTAAAATCGAAAAAAAAAAGTACCAGTGATGACGTGGGCTCAGATGGTTCAGTTGTGCCGTGTTTTTCAGTCATGGTTAGGAACCTGTTCATAATAGTGATGGATCTAATGCCCATCCTGGAAATACTGGGTACAAATTTGAAAAACACCTTGAACATGCAGGACATCACACATATACTCACTCATTTATTTACACTTTTAAGGTGGCATGTTTTTGGAAAACACAAACACTGCACAAAAATTGAAGACAAGGATTGAACCTGTTGGGCACCCTGCCAGCACTAAACTAGGCTAATTTGCCATAAAAATAATTAAGTCTTGGGTACAGCCCTTGCTTTTGGGCACGTTTCCTTCTACTTTTTACTAAGTGGATTGACTAGTCCGAGTGTACTTTGGTGTGACTGAATTGGTAAATGAGTGACACCCTGCAATGGATTTCTCCTTTCCTTCCCCACTCCAGAGTGTATTTATAATTGCTGTATGCCCAAAGTTTGTCCCACTGTGTCCCAAAATGATAAATGAATGAATATTATTTTATATAAAATGGGTCATTTTGACCTGAACGGAACACAGGAGTATACAACGCGTAATGTAGTCCGGCTTTTGTATGATGGTGTACAGATACAGAATGTTCCAAAAGTAATAGCACAAGAAAATATTTCACATTTAAGCAGAAAAAAACAGGTACATGCAAAGTAATTTGGATATAAAACAAAGCAGAGTTATTTATGTCAACTGTTTAGAGTGGTGGCTTTTTAATAAATGACATTTTGTTTTATATCCTGTCATATCCAGATTCTAAATATAAATCATAAATACTGGCTTTTGAGTCTTAACTGATAAATGTCAAGAAGTGTATGATTGTAAACGATATTTTATGCAACATGATTATTTCATTTAATTTTCATCCATCACTTTATCCTGCTCATGGTTGTGGTGGGTACGGATTCACAAATGCCAGATGCAAGGCAGAACTAGCCTGGATAGGGTACTAATTCAATACAGAGCTTCAGCCACCCCCCTCAGACATAGTCAATCATGTTTGTGTACACACTTGTCTGATAGCACTGCTGAGATTCGAACCCCTGGGCTAGCGTAATAGACTGCTGCGCCGCCCGAGAGCTACTGCATGATTATATCTGATTATCCGGCATGACTGTGTGATGTGATGAAAATGAATGAAAAGTGGAGAGCGCTACTTCTGGTAGGTTGAAGGGTTAAAGGGAAGATCTGCAGTCAGTCAGAATTGTAAGTGTATAAGTGGAGAACAAAAAGGATTGAAAATTGACGAAGCCAGAGGACAGAAACTGGAGTCCTGCTGTTAGCTTTACTCAAATACCAATGCACACAGTACAATTACATTAGAGTGGCAGAGGGAGGTGGAGTTGTCTGATTGTATGTTTGAGGGATTCGACAAAAGACAGACGACTGAAAACTCACCGTGAAACCACAGCACACATTTTCACTTCTCATTCCATCTCAGATGAGCTTGACACAAAAAAGTTAGTGGAATTTGTGGATGCTGTTAATATATGACTTAACTTTCATTTGTAGATGCAGTAACAAATTATGTTTGTACGTGTTTTCCGAAGTACAAACCCTGTTTTTATTATTTAACTGACAAAAGTACAAAATTGATTTCCAATGTTTCAATGACAAATGTGCAAAGTGGCAAAACCTAACAATCCCTGCTTGTTAAAAGCAGTTTGTTTGTGTTTGTTAATGCATCCATTATACTCAATCATGATAGCATAACCTGTTATCTACTCAGTTTTACATTGCCTCTGTCCTGTTATTTACCCACAGCGTGTTTTATCATTAAAAGGGACAGAACATTTGGGCAGTAAGTAATATAATACGTAAATAAAGGTAATAGCACCCAGGTTAAAACCTTCTAATTACTGTCATTAAGATGTTTGGCATGCTTTACCTGTTTCTGAAAATGTCTTCCTCTGCTAATCTGCTTTCCCTGCATCTTACAACATGCAGATGGTAGCTTGAATAAACTAAATGGTGCTTAGATGTAACTAAGTATATGACAATGGCAAGTTATGGCCATTGTGATAGTCTACAATGGACAGCTTCTCTGTCCATGGTGTATTATTTCCCCTTTGCCTTGTGTTTCAAGACGATAAGTGTAATAAGTTAATTATTTGACATCAGGAATTAAGTCCTTGGTCAGTGGGACATGCCAACAAGTGAGGGTGCAAATGCAGGTTCGGGAAGGAATCAGTTTAAAGCCGAGTGGAGGTCTGGCGTATGTGCTGCTGAGGGCTAAGGCGCTGACACTCACCTTGTGAGAACAGCAGCTCCATTAGCATCCCCATTCACCCCAGCTTAAGCAACTCTGTCAGGTACTTCAGACCCATTAAAGCTTGCCTGGGAGTGGGCTCATGAGAGAAATAGTACAAGAGAATGAGACTGAGAAAGACTGTTTGCTCCCGGAGGAAACCGTGATGGTATAAAGAGATAGAGTAGTAGAGGTAAATTATTCCTAAAGACACGCATGAGTGGGGATAGCTTTACACCTGTCCCTTTTTTTGCTTCTCCTAGTTGCATTTACAGTGAATGGAAACAAGTATTTAACCACTTTTGGTTTTGCTATTTAATGTATATTTAATGCCTGTGAATTTAATGCATCCTCTTTAAACTCACACACAATGTCTATTGTCTCTTGTAATGTAATTGCTCTTCTAACAAGAAGCAATTATGTTAAAGGTGAAGGAGCTTTCTATAGTTCTCGGGGAGAAAATTATTAAAAAACAGTTAAATATAAAAAGAAAACTGCTAAACATTCTTGTCAGTAATTTAGCTCTTCATCTTTGGAAAGAGATGGGTTGGATGCAAGATGTGAAGAACATCATAATCACAGTGAAGTTTGGATGTGGGAGCATTATGATGTGAATCTGCTTCTCTGCCAACTCTATCACGTCATTAAATTAAAAATAAATGCATCTATTTAACAGGACATTATGCAGGAAGATGAACAATTTAGTCACAACAACACTAATGCCTTCGTAGATAATGAAACCCATTTTCCTTAAAGAACGCTGTTCATAGGGCAATATTGGAATAATGTTTAGGGTGCTGAACTAATGATAGGAAGTTTATAGGTTCAAGTCTCACCCTGCCAAGCTGCCACTGTTGGACCCTTGAGCAAGGCTCAATAAATGCATTTTCCAAATACAAAAATGTATTTCCTAATAATACTATTTCTAGTGAGACATAAATGTCTAGCAAGTCATTTGTATTGCTTATAGCTATAATACATCTTTTGTTCAAGGTGTAATACTATTTATACTTACCCATTTATTGCTGTAGACCTTCAGCAACCTTGGCTTCTCTTTTCCTATTTTGTGACGTGATGAGTCTGAGTCAATATCTGTCTTTAAACAGGCGAATAATAGAAATACAGGGAAAAGACTCGGGGTGGGGGAGTGCTTGTCAGGCTGCATTTGCACAAAACTCCCATTACCGGCAGGCTGTCTGCAATAGACTCCAAACTGATTTTTATGTGTCTCAGGTGCTATTGTGTCTTTTTCTTCCCTTTTCTGCAAGCTCTGAGGCAAATGCTGATTGATTGACTGGAAAGTCAATCCTGGCCTACTGTTTATAAGCCCACCTTTGGGAATTCACATAGATTTTAAATTAGAGACAGCTTTACTTTAGAAATACATTATTGACCGAAGAGCTAGATACCAGGCTTCACAGTTTAAAAGATAGAAAGTTGAAGATGGAGCGAGAGAAGAAAGTAAATCTGAGGTGGTTTAGGATTCCCTGATCCACAACTGAATATTGCTACTGGAGCAGACATATCAATTGATATCGAATTGAGTCTTACATAGTCTTATCTCTCACAGTGATGTGTTAAACATGTTGAATATTAATTAGTCTTGCGAGGCCAGCTGTTGATGTCTGGAGAAATTCATTGCAAAAGTTGACTATTTAATGCTTTAAAATCAAGCCCTACAGTCACCTACAGATTTTCTTCAATTCACCTGTTTAACAATAGAGGCACAAAACAACTTTGGTAAACAAGCCAAGTCTTTAAAATGTTTCCCACATAGACTTACCATTTTCTTCAGTTCTGTTTGAGGTTTTTAGTTCACTGCTGTATATTTTTAGCTCCATAGCATACAGACATTTGTTATGCCACAATAAACTCATGTTTAGTCATTTTAGTCAGGCTAATTTACATCCATAATTGTGTCAGTTGGGATTTTCTATTTCTGTGCGCAACATAGTGGATTACTACACAATTTGCATTGTACTAATTAGGCATACTATTTAGGACTGTAGCATATGATTTGGGAGCAGACTTAAAGCAGACTTTATGAGGTATGACTAGCTTTTAAAATTCAAACTGTGACTTAGCTCCAACCAACCTTCAATGAGATGTCCGAATAATCCTGAGAGATTTTAGCCTAGAGATAAGTCTGGCTCTTTGAGAATAAATATTAAATATTAAAGACATCATTGCACATTAATAAAAGACACAAACTGCTCCAAACTTGCTGCTATTATTTTTGCTGTGTGTTTTAAATTGCTTAAAAATCCAAGCTTGCTTTATATTAACTGTATTTATACCCATTTTTCTGTCTCTCTCTTCTAGGCACAGACATGGCTGTGTTTTGTCTGCTTTGTGGGAAGCGCTTCCAGACTCAGAAGGCACTGCAGGGCCACATGGAAGTCCATGCCGGTGTTCGCAGCTACATTTGCAGCGAGTGTGATCGTACTTTTCCCAGCCACACGGCACTCAAGCGCCACCTCCGCTCCCACACAGGCAAGCAAGCTCTTCAGCAAATCTGTCTTTAATAATCATTTATCAAACAGAATCGACAAAGCAGAATTATATAATTGCTGGGTCAAAAATTTGTAAAAACAGTAACCCAATAACCACCATTATCACCGTAAGGGCAATAATATGTAGTTGGTTCCCTCTATGGTAACAGCCCTCGCTATTATATGAAGAATTTCTGTTGTATTTTGGAGCATTACTACAAGGATTTGCTTCCATTTAGCGTCAAGCATAAGTGAGGGTAAACGGATATTAAAAAGAAAGACCAGGTGACAGTAACGGTTTCAGCAAGGTTGAGGTCAGGTCCACAAAGTTCTTTAGATCAAACTTGGCAGACAATGATTGGAAAGAGGATATTTTATACCATGGGTGTGGCTGGCATAACACTTTGGATAAGACATAGACAGTAAAGGCATGAAGGTGGCACATTGTTACACTGGCTTCTAGGAACATGAGTTTTGCCACCTCAAGGGTTCATCTAAATTCTTCAGTTTGCCTTTACCTCTTAAACCCATGAAGAAGATTGATGGGTTGAAATAAATTTTCCCCTAGATGTGATGTTGCACTGTGACAGATTGTTACCCTGAATATGGTGTGTTCCTACCCTGCACCTAGTGTTTTTGGTTGTTGCCAGATCCACGGCAACCCTGAACAGAATGAACTGGTTTGTGAAAATGAATAAGTTAATAAATATTGACAATTAACTCAACACAGACACACAGTGGCATCTTGTTTTTTCTGAACTGTAACTACTGGTGTTCTAATCTAACTGGGTCAGTATAACTGTCCTCATGATCTAGTATTAGATTATTAATTTTTTAGACATAGCGAACGTATGTAATGCATCTGTACATGTCGGCAGGTGTGACGAGTGACGAGTGTTTGAGGGTCAGAGCGCACATCTTGCCACATCGGTCTGCTCCGCCGTGTGTGTCTCATTCTGGATCCTATTTCCTCTCTACATTCTGCACGTGTAGCGCCTTCTCATTAATATGCCATTCCTGTTCTCTCTCTGTTTCACTGGCAGGCCATTTGCAGACAGTGGCGGCTGTCTAATGTTCACAGCTGTGTTTGATAGGGCAGACAGAGACAAGCGAGCTGGATTGTTTATGGCACAGAAAGCTCTCTGAAGCTTCTCCGAGCTCGTCTGTCATGCCTTTTCATGCCACTTTGACAGAGTTTAAAGTTATGATTGAAGCTTATTTTTCATTTCCATATGAAAGACCGTGTTTTGTGTTACTGGCCAAAACAAACGTGTTGATGCAACAGCAGCCTGCATCGCCTTCCTCAGCTTAACTGTCAGGCCAAAAGATCAAGTCAGTAAATATATACATTAAGACACTAACACCAGAAATCTGTTTTCTGAACGTGGTGGGAAACTGACATTAGCAGCATGTGTTGAATCTTCTCGAGGCTGAGCATTAGCGCATTAGCATGCCTGCAGTGATGCGAGTCTGGCCGACCGGCTGCTCGCCTCGGCTCCATTAACTTTAATGACAGACAGATTCCAGGGCTTTTTGCAAGGTGCATCCGATCGGTTGATACAGGTGCCTAAAGACTGCTACTCTATACATCATTGTATATCTGTTCTCTCAGGATTTGATCCTCGTCCTCTAAACCGAGATAAAAACCCATTCATTTTGGGCTGACGCCAACGCTAGAAGTAGATTTAAATGTGAATAACATGTCGAGTCCGGCCAAGAAAATGTGCTTTGGGACTTCTTGCATTGTCTCTTAAGACAAGGGTTTACGCCAGAGCATGACAGTACATAACAAGAAATGCAATTTATTCCCAGGCACGCCTGCCACTTGGACAGGGAGATAATGAAAAGCATGGGTCACTGCTGATGGCTTAAAGCGTGGCCGGTCTGGGCTGAGATGCATTAAATATTGGGAGCATTATACGGCTGACCGCGCACCCTGCCGCTGCCTGAGAAAATGATATAAGATGTTGTTAGTCAGTGCAGGAAAGCAATTAGCAGCCAGTCAGAGCCAGTCGGCACATACTGTAACAAACTATCACGATTATTCCTGTTCTAAAAGCTATTGTTCAACAAGCAGCATACAGATTGTTCTGTATTTATCTCCTATCAGCTTCCACAGGTTAACCCAAGAACTATAATGTCTATAATGAATTTCTGCCACCAACCACCTTATTTATCAATAAAAAAGTTACATTTAACTTACATAGAAAAAACGCTTTTGCTGTTTTCTTTTTATATTGCTCCCTTTTCTCCCAATTTAGTTATTTCCAGTTTCCTACAACAATGGAGATGCTATAGAGAACCGTACCACACTATGCCTTATTTATTTATTTATTTTTAATATTTATGATTTTCCTCCCATTTGCCGTAGTCAATTTGTCTTCCACTGCTGGGGATCCCTGATTTCTTGCAGCTGAGGAGGGTATATTGCTGCTCATGCCTCCTCCGACCCACGCCAGCCCTTAACGGAACCCTTTTCCACCCATGCACTTTGCACAGACGCCTCTATCCGCCAATCAGGGTCCTTACACAGCGTTTGAAGACCCCGCCTACATATTCCGGTCATCCCTCCCTGCAGACACTGCCAATTATGCCCGCTAGATGGCACCCAGCCGACCAGTGGCAACGCTGAGTTTTAAACCGAGGAGTTCAGAATCTCGGCGCTGGTCGCTGCGCAACCTGGGCGCCCACTATGCCTTATTTTTACCACCACTAATCGAAATCCAAACAGCAGTAGTCATTGTCCCATTTTTCATACGCAGACAGTTGTGTCTTTTAAACGTCCGACCAGACCGGTAGCACATCATGGACTTTAATAATTGCTGAAACAGGTTTTTTCTGGGACTAAATGATTTAAATGAATACATTATTAAGATCTTTTATAAATAAATCAGGAGTCTCCTAAAAAAAATCTGCAAATTAAATCATTCATTTGGTGGAGTAGAAAATTCTATAATAAAATTCAGCTTGGTTGCGTGGCTTTCTAATTTCTTCCTAGTGAATATGAATGAATACAGATGTCGTCTTTTCTGTGCTATTGTAAATAGGGTTAGTGTGAATGAACTAATTAGAACGTACATGAAACAGTGATCTCTAGTCATGTTAGGAAGGAAACCTTTGACATGGCACAACACACTTACCCATGTGCTAACTTGCTCACACCTAGGACCAGATTTCATTAGCCAGTTTATCTTTTAAATGTATATTCCACATTAGGCCCATTGTTTCAAAGGGACAATATATTTTGTATTATTTCTTAGCAATTGAATAACAGAATATGTATGCTGAGCCATGTCAACATTTCTAAAAATGAACAATGACTAAAAATGCTTTCTCTGTGGAACAGGTGACCATCCATACGAGTGTGAGTTCTGTGGGAGCTGTTTCCGGGATGAAAGCACACTGAAGGGCCATAAACGCATCCACACTGGAGAGAAGCCCTACGAATGTAACGGCTGTGGCAAAAAGTTCAGTCTTAAACACCAGCTGGAGACCCACTACCGTGTCCACACAGGTCAGAAGTCCTTACATTTAGTGCAGGCTGAACACTCGTGTCATAAAAGTTAAAATCCAGCTACCGTCAAACTCTCATCGCTGAATCAGTATGACGTTGCAAAACTGCACCATAAGACATCTGTGATTAAAAGCCTTGGACAGACAGAATCTTTCAGTTTTGAGACAGAAAAGAATCGTATCATGCTTGTGTAAACAGCTTTGCAATCACTCTGGCAGGTTGAGGTAGAATTACAGGCTGATTGCTGCTCCTCCTCTTCGTTCTTCGATAAAGCTAAGCCCCCCTATCAGGTAGCCTGACAAATCATTGACTTCTTTTTGTCAAACGAGGCCTTGGGTCTGGACCAGGCACACGTAGTAATGAGACCAGCATCCAGCAAAAGGCCACTTACCATGTAGACAGCCAATGTGAACGGTGGAATCACTGACATTTACACCCACTGTCAATGATGGATCAATAATTACTTTGCAGCTGACAATGAGATCCAGTTAGCTTGGCTTGCTACCAATTGACAGTTTTCACTGCTCACATCAGTGGTCAGTTTTCCCATTTTGTGAGCAGTTTTGGTTCTTTTTGTCAAACGAGGCCATGGGTCTGGACCAAGCACACGTAGTAATGAGACTATTCACTTAGTAGACAGCCAATGTTGGTGGAATTACTGACATTTACACCCGCTGTCAATGATGGATCAATAATTAGTTTAGAGCTGACAGTAAGATCCAGTTAGCTTAGCCTGCTTCCAGATTAGAACTTTCACTGCTCACATCAGTGGTCAGTTTGTGAGCGGTTTTGATTTTTATAATAAAAATGTAGCATTTTAGATGGCATGTTTCACCCCATTTTTCCAAGCTGAGGGGTATTAGCGCCATAGATGAATTTAACCCTTTAATGGTCTACTCAGATATGTGGTTGAACTTACTTTGCGTTTAAATGCTTGGGTAAAAATGAGCTGTATTTAAATAATCTTGTTTGGGTTGTATCTACTCCTTGGTTGACTTGTGTTAAACTCAAAAATATTGGTAGATGATTTTAAGAAAACAGCCTTTTTAACCTATTTGTTAAATTTGAAGCTAGCAGCTGAAAATCGTCCATAAAAGTTGCATAATTTTTCTGATCAACTCAACTGGTTGGTAGAGGCTCATTAAAAATACTGTGCACTAGTAAAAAAGATATTAATGTTTGTTGTTGGTACAGTCCCAAGAAACTAAGAAATGTAGTTTTTTTAAAGACCATTAAAGCGTTAAACAGGACATGACATTGTTTGTGTATGTATACACTATTTGTCAAATAGAATGTGTATTCTGAAATATTTTGATTATTTACAATCTGCAATCCTCCATACAGCCTTTCAAAAATTGACTTGCGCTTTCCAAACTCCCATTTTCTTCAGGTGAAAAGCCGTTCGAGTGTAAGCTGTGCCACCAGCGCTCACGTGACTATTCTGCCATGATCAAACACCTACGTACCCACAACGGAGCTTCGCCGTACCAGTGTACCATCTGCCAGGAGTACTGCCCCAGTCTGTCGGCCATGCAGAAGCACATGAAGAGCCACAAGCCCGAGGACGTCCCTCCGGACTGGAGGATCGAAAAGACCTACTTGTACCTGTGCTACGTGTAAGACGGAGGACAGAAGAAGAGAAAAAAGGGGAGCAGCTGGTATCTGTGTTTCAGTTACTCGTTTTACTAAAAGCCTGGGCCAAAGATGGACAGGAAAAGTAATCAACTGTGTTGTGAGACAATGTCTTTTTATTGTTGTTTGATATGAACATAGATTTATTTGCAGCTGTCTTTAATGAAAATATGCAGTTCGCGTCTTGAGAAAAGGACTTTTATGAAAGTATAGGCCTCTAAAAGTACTATGATACAGTATTTGATTATATTCAAACCCACCACAAGTGGGTACAAGTGATTCCCGATTAGAAAATGAAAAACTGCCACTCCCTTTATTCCAGCTGAAAATTTGCTGCACTACATTTCATTTTTTTTGAGTAATATTCAATAACATTGTGTTCTTTTTTTATTCTTTTGTATTCACACATGTGTAGAAGTGTAGAATTCTCATTCGAACCACCTGTCAAAACGAACAAAAAATATTTACCATCACATTCAGAGTTAAAGCGGATAATTAGGTGAAGTGCGGCAGAAATATGCCGTGATCTATGAAGACTTTTTAAAAAGACATCTGTTCAGAAGTGCAGGCGTATCACACTTACTTAGTTGAGTGTTAAAAGCACTTCAAGGTGGCCAATTAACAGTAACCGAAATTCTGCTGTATTAAGGAGAACACCACATTAAGGACATTCAGGGATGTTGAATAGAAAAAAACCCATTTAGAAAAACTACACTGTGCACTTTCACAACTGACATCACAACCACAATGTACAGGATATTCATTACATCCAGATTGTTTACCATTACTTCACCATATAAATAATGCCTGGTAGACTTTTTCTTTACATTTAAGTGAGTATTAAATGTAACCTGGTGGCTGAACGATTACAAAATGATAACAAACCAAAATCTTACAGGAGACTCAAAAATTTGATTGGAAATGCTTTCTCACACTGTGATTATACAAACTGGCAAAAGAAATGGTTGCCAGGTTTTGCCAAGGATATCTTTAGAATGTCTTTTTGTTTGTTTATTTCTGTTTTAATCAGAAATCGGTTTACATAAAAAGTTTTAGCTTGTCAGTGTGCACATTTTAAATTGTATAATCAGGGTTATTATTGTCAACCAAAACTGTCAACAACTGCTAAACATTACAAATAGCTTTGTAATACTTTCTTTAAAACAGTCAAGGCGGTGGTAGCTTTGTGGTTAAGGTACTGGACTAGTCAGCAAAACCAGGTTACCGCTGTTGGACCCATGAGCAAGGGCCTTAAACATCAGTGGCTTGCACTCACTCACAACTGTAAGTTGTTTTGGATTAAACTGCCAAATACCGTTTTATAAAAGTATTTAAAAAGTACAAATGTGAACTGCAAGAACTAAACCACCCCCCTTGCACACACACACACCAAAACAATTGGTTTGTTTTCAGCCTGCTTTTGTGCTGTGATCGTTTTGTATCATCAATCTTTAAGCCACAACAGTGTTTTGATACACTGATGCAGTTTCAGTGACTTTATATTCCCATTTCACACTAATCACGCTCATTATGTCAATAATCTTTCGTTAGTGCCGTGTATTAATTCTTTAACTGTTGTACATTGTATAGAGATTAATCATACAACAGGCTGAATGTTCAAACAGATTACGGATATGAAATATGGAGATAAAAGTAATCTAAATTTTAGATGAATGGCCAGTATGCAGTATTCAGCTGTTGAGATTTTACTTTTTTACTGTTTTAGCTTTTATGGTTTGTTGTTTGTTTTTACTTGAAATATCTTTTTTAATACTTTCTCTCACTTTCTGCTTTTCTGCAATCAGGAGGAGGATTCAGTTTATTAGTCATAGCTTAATCATAATGAGGGGTGGAAATAACACATATTTTATAAAATGTGTTACATTTGAACATAATCTTCAGTAAAATATTGCATTCATAACTACTTTCTTTTGGTCCAAAAACATATTAGACACACCAGGCGTCAATCCATTGCATGGCAACACAAACTCACCCATACACTTGGAAAGAAACCAAAGTAGGATGTAGGAACCTTACATAGATACAGACAGATGAAGAACATGCAAAACTCATCAGGATTAAGCCCAGTTCTTCAATGACATCATAATTCAGTACAGTATTATTTCTTTCTTACAATTAAACTGTAGTTTCAGATCAAAGAGGTGGAACTGACCAAAACCTTTTAACAGAATTTAAATAAAACCTTAATCGATCCCTTAAAATGTGATTTCATGATAATTTATAATTTTGCTGTGTCGTTGTATTTTTATATTAATTCCCAGTTTAAGTAAACATTTCACACAATGAATTTATCTTTAATACAATAACATACTCTTCATCGGTCTGTTTTGCACATTTTCTTGTTTTTATAATTTGCATTATTTCAAATTTAATCTTATTCTTAATTCACACAAATTTTGATTTACTTGACTGACATCAGATTGACACTCCATCTAACAGTAAAACAAATATATATAAATATCCTGACTGGTTAATAAGAGGAATTTTAAAAGGGAAAAAATTAAGCTATGGTATAAGGGAGAAACTTGAACATTGTGATTAAAAGTGTTGTCTCATTATGTGAAATTAAAGATGTTAAAGGACGTGGAGTACAAATAGGTACATACATTGTGTTTAAAAGTAAAAAAAAATAATAAGAAAGATGCTTTCCTGTTAAGCAAAAAAATATCTTCACTTTCAGATTAGCCAAATGTGGCACTTTGTTTAAAAAATGTTGTATTTTTGTATCCTGTAACGTGCTATACATGTCCACTTGTTTATATTCAAGTGAGTCGAGTACTTTTACAGTAACTTTTAAATTGTGTATGTTCTTGATTTTGTGATTTTTTCTCGTGCCTCTTTTACAATGTTGACAATGTTCAGTAGTAGGTGTATGTACAGCTCATATTGTGGTCGCTGCTGCTGGGTGTTAATTCGTTGACGGTGATCTGCTCAAATTTGCAGGTCTAAAGTCTCGAATTCAGCATTGATAAGCACAACATTTTTATGTACTTGTATCGTGTTCACTACATTCTCACTGTGAGAGTCACGTCAAGAGTTATATGCAGGTTTGTGTACGTGCAATGTGAGTCAAAACTATTATTGTGCGTGCACTGTGAGTCAAAACAATTATTTCAGTGTTTAAATGCACTATGTGTGATGAAAAAATATTCTTCCATGAATCTACAGCAAGACTTTTGCATTCTTTCTTTATGGTGTTAAACAGGGTTGGGCAGAAACAATATGCAAGGCTAATAGACTGAATATACATAGTCCCAAATGTATTAACTAATGTATTCTGTTAAACACATGCATTATGAAACATATTTAGAATACATATTCACACAAAATATCTAAATAACACTATCTCAGTGTTATTGGTAAGGACAGTGTCCAGTGCTACAGTGTATGTGGCCTAATAAATGTGTATTTAAACCTGTTTAAAGGTTTAAAGGGCTTACTGAGGCTTAAGCCCTTGGTCCCAAAAGATCACAAAATCCAATACAAGCAGTTATATAAAAATATATACCTGTTAATTGTAATAAAAATAGACAAAAATAGCCTCCAACATAAATTAAACCTAAACCAAAGTACAGAGAAAAATGTTTGTATTATGCTGCATGTATTGCTAAAACTAAACTACACTAAATAAAACACTAAACTGAATTAATTTAGTTTAAAAGGTTCTGTAAAATCTAAAGCTAGTCATTTCCCAAATAACAAAAACACATATGAACTCTTTAAACTGACAAAACCTGAACTGAATTTGATAAAGAAAAATGTAAAAACTAAATAAAAACCTTAATTTTAAAACTACAAAATTCCTGGAAAGAAAGTGTGAGTTTCTGTCAGGCACATCAAGTGTGGCAACCAAAATGCTAAACCACTGAGATTGACGTGCTAAATTGCCAAAACAATAAAGAAACCAACAAATAATTAAACAAAAAAGAGGTTTAAGCCTTTTTCAAGCCTTATTAGTAAAACCTTATTTTTTAAGCTTTTTAAGGTTTAACATTTTAAAATGATCTCCCCCATCATCTCTCAAAAAAGCAAATGTACTTTGAATACATGTCAAAATAAATCCTGGACTGAATACATTTTTGTAATTTGTATTTTAAATACTTGCAATCTGTTACTGCCCAACCCTGCTTAATAGAAATAGAATATTAAAACAAACTGAGCACAGTCAGGGATGCCATCACAAACTGCACACTTTCAGATCAAAAATGTAAATCTCAGCAAAACTGTCAGCACTGAAAAATGATTTTGTTTCCTTTAGGCAGTTGGTATTATTAGCCTCTGCTGTGAATGTACAATGCAAACAAACTTCATAGCATTTGCAGTAAACATATTAGACAGCACAGACGACAAAGTGGCATCCCTGTGGCATTGTGTTATCAGTCTGAAAGCGCCATTTTTTCTCAGTGCCATTCTCTTATAATTTGATAAATGCTAGCACTGAGAACTTACATGGGACCAAATGGATTTAGCTAGTTAAATCGTTATATTTTTTTCTTTATTGTGATGTGTTTACTCTTATGTTGAAATGATTTGCAATTATTGTCGTTAATGTTACTGTCTACCTCAGCACCAATTCTTTATGTAACGTTAAAAGGTGCCCAATTACAATTGTTCTTTTTTTCTCTCTCTTTAGTGCATACATGCATTTTGTTTCTTAGCAGGCTCTTTGTTAGGTCGTTTGTTGTAAAAAATTTTCTCAGTATTTTCAGCATATGCTGTCCTGTTGCACTGTGTGGTGAAATTAATGCTGCAGACTGAGGTAGATTCCTTTCTCTTCTCTCTGTGTGAGTTCAAACACAGCTTTGTGTAACTTAGTGTTGTCTGGAGTGTGGAAAAATAAAGAATCAAAAGAGATTAAAAAGAGTGTTGTTTTTTTTTTTTTTGCAATGTTTTCGTCTATATGAAAAAATGAAATGTCAACTGTGGGCCAAATCATACAGCATGGTGTGACCTCTGCAATACTGTAGTATTTGGTCAGTGTACAATAAGATTCATTGAACTTGATCTCAAGCCAGATTTTTTACGTTCTTATAAGTTAACAGGGTGGCTCAGTAGGTAGCACTGTCATCTCACAGCAAGAAGGTCCTGGGTTCGATCCCCAGGTGGTGCAGTCGGGGTCCTTTCTGTGTGGAGTTCTCTCTGCATGTTCTCCCCGTGTCTGCGGTTTCCTCCCACAGTCCAAAGACATGCAAGTGAGGTGAATTGGAGATACTAAATTGTCCATGACTGCATTTGACATTAAACTTGTGAACTGATGAATCTTGTGTAACGAATAACTAAGTAGTAACTACTGTTTCTGTCATGAATTTAACCAAATTGTGTAAAACATGACGTTAAAATGATAATAAATATAAGTAAACTTAACCCAAATGTACAGCATGATCCCAAAAATTGCCATTAGAACACATTTTAGTGAGTTATGCCTTTTTAGAAGCTTAAAACTGAAGTTAAAACAAACGAGGGGCTAAATACTCAGTCAGGAAAATAGGCGGATGGTGAAATGAGTTGCTGGACCAGGATTTCTTTAGGATCTTCACAAAAATATTCAAACAGCGTGCGAAATTAGCAAACCTAAACCAAGGCCGGGCATGTTGTTCTCTATTATTCTAAGTTATTAGTGTTTGAAGCTGGCAATCATGTCAGTGTGAGAGTTTTAATTAGTATTATCATCTGGTTAAATGTGTGTACGCATCCTTACGATTCTGTTTATAGCTATAAAACCTTTCTGAGTCGATTTTACACCAAAATGATGTGATTTGCCTGAATAAACACACCATGAAGCCAAGTTCAATTAGCACAGTTAGCAATGAAATGCCAGTTGTTCGACATATTAGTTTAAATTACCTTAAAACAGGGATGAATTCAGTATGTAGTGGTATTATTAATGAAGCAGTGTGTTGAGAATGTGAGTCTTTTTTACTGCAGTGTTATTCATTTATATTTTATTAAAAAACAGCGTTAGTTATAACGTTCATCACTTCATGTTATTTGCACGCCATGACTAATGAACTAATAGATGTCAGTGCAGTAGTGTTGGAGTTAATAGGGTTTTAATTATACCTATTTAAAGTTCCATGTTATTACTGTTTTGCCTAAATAGTTGCTAGTTTATTTCAAGACAATACACTGATTAATTTTAATCATTTTTTCTCTTTTGCATTTACACAACAATGTATAGAAGCTGCTGTTCATTATAGTCTTCACTCATCGGAGCAATTTAAATGCTTGGTTTTACATCTATAACGGGATAAAATTAAACATTAAGCTTCCCTGTGCATGACTATTCATCAGTATTTATAATAATAATAATAATAATAATAATAATAATAATAATAATAATAATATCCCAATCTACTAGCGAACCATTACTATTCAATATATGTGGTGGCAGCGCCCCCTGGTGGCACAGAGTTAGTAACACCTGTTAGTAATCTACACTTATATTAGCAGCATTTATCAAAACTCTAGATCAATGTAATTCTCTAGATTTGCTTATTATTATTATTATGCCTAGATTTCATGAGCAAAAAAGTTTTTTGTAGGATACATTAAATACAATTACACATAAATAACACAACACAAATTCAGTATCTCGTTGTATTAGTAATAGAGCAGTTCACAGTAGTCAGTTAAACTCACTTTATGTTATCAGAATTGCCTGTATTTATCAATAATTGCGTTTTCTATGTTTACAGAGACCTCTTGGTGTATATTCTCATTTAATTTAATACCCATAATACGTTTTAAGGTGAGAGAGGTTTAATATCTGATTGCAACTGTACAACACATGTAGTGCAGCGTCATCTGTTGGCAGAGAGACAAAATGTTGAAAAACAGGTAATACAGTACTTATAATTACTGATTTACTAGATGTTTTGATAATTGTAGTTTTGATC
This sequence comes from Trichomycterus rosablanca, assembly GCF_030014385.1. Lineage (NCBI taxonomy): Eukaryota > Metazoa > Chordata > Actinopteri > Siluriformes > Trichomycteridae > Trichomycterus > Trichomycterus rosablanca. The sequence continues at coordinate 24,483,332 of NC_086007.1, forward strand.
ATTTGCCTAAACATATATTATTTTACTGTGAAGCAATTGCCTAAGTGATTTCATTTCACACTTTACACTAAATTAGACTTTACACTAAAGTAGAAGGCATCAACACATCCTTTCTCATAAAGGAGAAGGTCTTTCTGGATTTCATTTATTGTTATCCATGCATGATTGCATTGTTTACAATGTTTTTACATAGTTTCCCCATTCTTTTGCAGCTAGAGCCGTCTCCACTTGTCCAGGAAGGCTTTTTGCAGGATTTTGGAGTGTCAATTAACATTTGTGTCCATTTGTTTAAAAAAAAGTGTTTGTCATGTCAATGCACGAGAATGCCTGTCTCAAAGTCAATTCAGGGTGGCTAAGGTCAGGGCTCTGTACTGACCAGACAAAGGGCACAGTCCTGCTGGAAACAAATTAAAAGCATATAATTAAATTCTAAATCCTAAAATAAACCTAGAATAACAATATCTTAGACTCGTCTATATGCATAGATACAAAATATAAATAATAAACTGCAAGTGTAGTCTGACATCACATTGAAAGAATATTGTTCATCCTGTTCTTGGCGTACCTTTCTGAATGGTGCAGTGTGTTTTCTGCCTCTGTACATGTGTTGAAGTGAAATGACTAGCCTCAGCTTTTCAACATTTTGTAATTAAATGTCTTTCTCTGTAGCTGTGAACCATCAGGTAATCAGCCCCGCTGCGAAATGGACACACTGTTGGCACAGGTCGCAGCAGGTGTTACTAAGTCTTCTGCATCCTATCAGTGACAAGGTAATATCTTTGGAGATGTTTCTGAAGCTCTACAAAGAACTAATTCAACCAGTCGAGGCCCCATGACCCCTCTTGGTTGAACAACAGGCTCATTCTTTGCTCCCCTGCTGACCTTATTGTCTCTTTGTAAAGCCAAAATCCAGTGTTGCATTTTAGTAAATGGCCAGGCAGCAGGAGAATGCAAAGGTGATGAAGCTGAGAGGGTGAGCAAGAGGAACCGGGCCGGAACCACTCTCGCCTCAACTGACAAAAACAAGGATAAACATGGTAAGAAAATTGTAATAACTTTAAATAGTATTGACTTTTTTATTAATTTAGTAATTTATGTACAACACTGTACTATATACTGTAGATTAGCAGTTTATGACTATATAGACTATATATAGTTTATTACAGTTTAGATTGTTAGCAACATTTCACATTACAGTATGGGTAATTAGCAACATTTGTTAATACAGTATAGATAATTAGTATCATTTGACATTATATTATAGATTGTTAGCAAGATTTTACATTTTAGTATAGACGTGTATGGACAGTATGATGTATCGGTGGCCCAAAAGTGCAAAACACACCAGCAAATCCAAAACCGCAACATTAAATGCTAAACACCCACTGGTTTTTGCATTTGCTGGTGTGTTTTTGATTGTGCCTGTGTATCTTTGCATTTTCTGGTGTGTTTTGGGGTTTGCTGGTGTGTTTTTGCATTTGCTGTGGCGTTTGTACAGGCTACCAAACCTATTAGCTTAGTTCTCCAGCAACCCAGGAGTTCATATTTTTTAGTTAGTTTGTTTATATTGTAACAAAAAGTGTCTTGACAGTGTAATTAAGATATTTGTTTTAATGTTATATAGAGAAGAGAGAATGGATGAATTCTGTTACTAACAGTACAGTTAGATACCTGGTCATTATATCATTACATAATGAAACTCTAGCGGCAGAACTTTTCACAATACAGGTATGGATGTTTCTTGTAGCTTTGTTGCTGAATTAGCTGAGAATCACAGGTGAGGTACTGAGCTGAGTATGATGTTGGCAGGTGGCTTGGCAGCAGACAGGGTTGGCACTGTGCTTCACACCTGTTCATGTTGATTCAGTCCACTGTGAATATCACATAATTACTTCAGTGTCTGTATGACAGAGTCTCAGTGAAGGTGCAGTGGAGGTGATCGAAAACCCTGCAGCAGTTCCACCCTCATTACAGAATGAGAGAACAAGTATAAAAGAAGGGAAAGAAGAACCAGAAAGCTCTAGGTCCTGCTTCAGAGAGCTGAAGTGTCCACATTATGGTACATGCACTGCACATCACTAACACACCTGGGAAATAATGAGATTATAATAACAATGTGATTACTGGGTTTATGTACATTTTATTAATCTGATTCTGAGAAACCTCTGAATGTGTTAAGTCTCAGTCACACTGAGTTTGTGAACTTAAGATTAGGCAAAGCCAACTTTTGCTGTCATTAATTTTGACCTGTAAAAATAATGGCTACAACCAACAACCAATAGGACGACTGCTCTATTATGTTAAGACTGGTGCTTCAGGTTAATACACAGATGATACCAAATTACCAACCAATTTTAAATACAGAAAGCTGTGTACAGATATTATCAGATTTCATCACCAAAGTTAAAACGACAAATTGTATTTATGAACCCTTGAATACATTTTTCTACCTTGTCTTCCACCAACGCTGGCCAATGTGGTTCACATGCTAGCACAGACATTGTCCTAGACACGTGTAAATCTTTTATATATAATAAATGTTTTATATTTTTATTAAACATATAACACAAAAAGATACACATTAAAAACATAATTTCATACAAATTTAACTGATGAGTCAGTTTAGCTAACTGAACACAGCCAGGCTTCATTTCTTCTAGTTCAATGCTTGATAGATTGCAAAGTCGGAGCCAAAAAACTGCACAACACAGTCTTTCTTCACACGCCACCTATGTAGCTGCTATTTGAATTAAAAGTGGTGCTGAGACAACAGCTGTTACCTGTTGGAAATGAATTTACATCACTTTTTATGACTTGAAGGATTAATTAAACTATATGAAAGTTCTGTCAGTTATAGCTTATTGATTTATCACTGATATTGTCAGTTATGGTGTAACATTTTGAATAACTAAACCTGTTCTCACTTTGAATCTGACCAGTCTGTCATATGATATCAACAAAAGTGTCCAGTCAAAAAGTGATTCGAGCTTTGTGTGTCCTGGGGTTACTTGGAGGCATCATTGTTAGCCTGTGGTTTATTGGTAAGACTTTATATTGACCTTCATACTTCATACAGGCATGTACATTTGGTCATATACTGTATTGTATTCCAGCAACTGCACGATTTTTACATTTACCACATTTCTGTTTTCCTCCCTCTTCAGTCAAACTGCTCTTAAATCCTACCTCAACTAGTCATACAGGGTTAGAGGAGACCGAGGAGACCTCATTCTGTAACATATCAGAGGACACTTCAGTGAGTGACCCCAGGAAAGGTATGTTTTATAAAGCAAAAAGCTCATACCAGCCTTAGTAAAACATTAAGAAACAATATGTCCCACTAGTAAACAGAACAGAGTAAATAGTGTCTCCACAATTGTTGCCATGTTGTGCCATGTTGCACTGGCACAAAATGAGGCCCATATCACGAAACTCACACCTCAGTTTTTTTTTACTGTGGTTATGAAGCGCTTCTCTCAAAAATAAAGTGGGGAGTGTGGAGAGATTTTGACTGAAAGGGACTCAGTGTTTTACAGGATCAGTGCTGAGAACTCTTTGCTTGAGATCCAGCTGAAGAAGAGACCAACGTGGCTGCCGGTTTGCTACGAGCACTGGAACTCTTCATTAGGCACCCTGGTGTGTCAACAGCTGGGCTATCTGAGGTGAGCCCGGATAGTTCTGACAGATCAATCCCACAGCACACACTTTCAGCTCTCAGCACCTTTTACTTGGAGTGCAGCTAGAGATGTATTCTCAATGTTGACCTTTCATGCTGTAATGATCTTATCTGCACTCATGCTTATTGCAATGTAGAGCACTGATTTGATGACTATGTCATTCAAATACAAAAATCTTGTCATTTTCTGACCCAAGCGACATGTTTTTAGATTAACCAAGCACAAAGGGGTCAATCTGACGGACATTGGGCCAAGATATAAAGATGGATTTGTTCAAATTACCTCAGAACACCAAGGAAATCTGGAAAGCTTATGGCAGTTCAGGTACTACTTTTTGTCTGCAATCTATAATGCTATAATACTGATACATTTTGATTCATGGCCAAAAGTACATTATATGTCCATCAATATTTTAACTACTGAGTTACAGACATTTCAGCCACACCCTAACAAGTGCATATAAACAGTTATATAAAATAGATTAAATGCTTTCCCAGCATGACTGTAGCCATGTGTACAAAGTGAGATCCATGAACCTAACAGATTTACTCACTCACTCACAAATAAAGGCAATTTAAATTAACCAATCCACCCAGTATTATGTTTTAGGTGGTGGGTAAATACCAGGAGTCTATGGCGGAAACCCAGGTAGACACAATAAAGAACATGCAGACTCATCACAGACAGTGATTGAGGATCCAACCAAAGTCCCTTGGACCCTAAAGTTCTGTGGCTACTATACTACCTGCTATGCCTCTATGCAGCTCACTTGTTGAACATCTTATTTCAAAACCGTTGCCACTGATATAGAGTTCATACTGTAGTGTTCTTATGACATTTGCCAAGCCCATATTTGTTGGCAGACTAGACTTTATCACAAGCCACACTTGCTTGGCTCCCAACAATAATATCTATGTTACTTTCAGAGACGGTTGGTTGGCCTACGGCTTTACTGATAAACTGTTGGTGCTCGTAGATGTTTCTAAACTGAGTAGAAATTTGACAAACACATTTGCCACATGACTTTTTTTTGCCAGTGTTTTTCTATACATTTCACAAGTCTGTTTGCTTCATTTCATTTTTGGCACTTGGTGACCATGGGTGTGGCTAAAATAGCCAAAATAGCCAAACCCACACATATGTGTTGGTATATTTTTTATGTATGTATTGTATGTGGCAAGAGAAATAATCGTTTATACAAGAATTTAGGTAGACATAAGACATAACTGGTAGTGTCTGAGGACAGGGAGCCAAGGGTGAAGAAATCAGAGAGCATAGAGTAATCATTCAAACATATTAGGGCTCTCTATAATAATCCAACAGCCAAGAGGTATGTGCTATCATATTTGAAGGAATTGGATATACCAATACTAAGACAATGGGGTGGGAAAATGATTAGATAAATGAAAACTGTTTAAATAACTGTTTCTAGAAATTAATGTACATGCATTCTTTTTTCTATCTGTAGGGAAAGTTGCAGCACAGGGAAGATTATAGCTTTAAAATGTTTTGGTGAGATCTAAATTAACCACAGTCACAGATAAACAATAACAATATGTTGTAGTGAAATAGACTGAAATTCAGCATGGTTGTTTTCTTTGTGTAGACTGTGGCACCAGGACAACATTATCCAGAATAGTTGGTGGTGTGGAGGCCACACCAGGTAAATGGCCCTGGCAAGTTAGCCTCTATTACAGCAATCGCCATTCCTGTGGAGGATCAATCATTACGAGCCAGTGGATTATTACAGCTGCTCACTGTGTCCAGTAGTAAGATCTTTCAACAAAAACTATACCACCATGTATTTAAATCTCTCATAGCGTTTATTTTGCTAAGCCTATGTTTTTTTTAAGCTACAGGCTGCGTCAGATCTCCAGTTGGGTGGTTTATGCCGGAATTGTTACTCGTAATGCAGCAAAGCTGGCGCAGCAGACGGGCCACTCTGTGGAGAAAATCATCTACAACAAGAACTATAATCACAGAGATCATGACAGTGATATTGCACTGATGAAGCTAAGGACAGCTTTAAATTTTTCAGGTGATTCATACTTTTTGAATGAATTTCATATAACATGAATAATAACAAACAATACTGTACGTTCACCGGTCACTTTGTTTAGATCACTTGTACACCAACCCATTCATTTAATTATGATTATTATCAGCCATTCAGCAGAACAATTCATACAGAAACAGTTAAAGAGCTTCTGTTCATGTCAAACATCATAATAGATTAAAAAAGTGTAGCATAGCTGGTGTGACTATGTCAGAAACTGCTTATATCCTGGGATTCTAAGCACAACAGTCTCTAGAGTTTAACCATATTGGTGGGAAAAACAAAAACATCCAGTAAGCATCAATTCTGAGGGCAGAAAAGCTTTATTAATGGAAAAGGTACAAGTATAATTGTCAGACTGTTTCAAGTTGACAGGACAAATAAAACTTCATATCAATTTCACTACTGGAAACAGAAATCTGAGGCTGCAGTTAGGATTAAAACAAATGAATGACTGGTCTTACCCTGGTTTGTGCTTTGACATGCAGATGGTAAGGTTTAGAATTTGGCATTAACAGCATGTTCCTGTCTTACTGGAATGGTGCCCATTGTGGTCCTAAACTGTTCCAGCTCATTTTACTCAAGGATCAATATGTGCATTAAAAGATGCTGAGATGTTTACAGACAAAAATCGTTATCTGATCTCCTAAAGCTGAGATACTTTCTGTTAATCCAGAGTTTTTTTCTCATAGCTTTGAAGAATGTTGATATCATGGGAATGTACTTTTTTATACCTTTCTAAAGAATGTTAGAGGTATGCTATGTTTTTACCCATCTCCAGACACCATAAGGCCAGTGTGCCTACCAAAATACGCCCATGAGCTTCCCGGAGGAACACTTTGTTGGATTTCTGGCTGGGGATACACACAACCAGATGATGGTAAGAAATTCACTACATTTTCTAAAATATATATAATGTGTCTATGTACCATGTTTAATCGTGTTTTGTACAGTTCATATTCCTGACACGCTAAAAGAAGCTCCAGTGCCATTGATAAGCACAAAGAAATGCAACAGCTCATGTATGTATAATGGAGAAATCACACAGCGGATGCTTTGTGCTGGCTATACAGAGGGCAAAGTCGATGCCTGCCAGGTAAAGGTGCAGACTTAAAAACACTCAGTTTCAAGTGGGGAAAATGAAAATATTGACAGCCATTTTTTTCTGTGCAGGGAGACAGTGGAGGTCCACTGGTTTGCCAGGCTGATAACGTTTGGAGGCTGTTTGGAGTTGTCAGCTGGGGTACAGGCTGTGCAGAACCCAATCATCCTGGTGTATACACTAAAGTGGCTGAGTTTTTAAGCTGGATTTATGAAGTAATTGAGGTATGGGACAAACAGTTTGAGGTCTGTGTACATGACTAACTATTAAAAGATTCTTAATCTCAGGAGTTTAATAATGTTTTTTGTGTGTTTTTCATCTATGCAGACCTACTAAGAGATGGCATGAAAAACAAGTGACTGTCTTCTGAGCTTCTAATCTTGTTGGACTTTATACATATTTTCTGAGCTTTGTTAATCTTTAGTACATTGTTATATTTTGTTTTCATGTTTGTAATAAATTCAGTATTAAAGAATTTAAAAAGCATGTTTCTATTTTTATAGCATTTGATTTATTTATGTTGTGTACTATTAGTAAATCCAACGCCATGCTGCTCATGGGCTCGGTGGGTCTATCACCATACGAAAACACTGGGCACAAGGATCAAATGCACACTGGACATGCTGCCAATCGCTGGGCAATATACACTCACTTAGGGGCATTTTAAAATAACCAGTTGGGGGCATCACTGTGGCCTCACAGCAAGAACGTCCTGGGTTCGATCCCAAGGTGGAGCGGTCCGGGTCCTTTCTGTGTGGAGTTTGCATGTTCTCCCTGGGTTTCCTCCGGGTGCTCCGGTTTCCACCCACAGTCCAAAGACGTGCAGGTGAGGTGAATTGGAGATACAAAATTGTCCGTGACTGTGTTTGACGTTAAACTTGTGAACTGATGAGCCTTGTGTAACGAATAACTACCGCTCCTGTTATGGATGTAACCAGAGTGTGTAAAACATGACGTTAAAATCCTAATAAAGAAAGAAAGAAAGAAAGAAAGAAAGAAAGAAAGAAAGAAAGAAAGAATAGCCAGTCAATCTTTTGCATGTTCTTGATACAGTTTCAGATTATTATTATCAGCCATTCAGCAGAACACTTAATACAGAAACAGTTAAAGAGCTTCTGTTCATGCCCTAACCCTAACCCAGCATAGCTGGTGTGACTATGTCAGAAACGGCTTATATCCTGGGATTCTAAGCACAACAGTCTCTAGAGTTTAACCATATTGGTGGGGAAAACAAAGACATCCAGTAAGCATCAATTCTTTATTAATGGAAAAGGTACAAGTATAATTGTCAGACTGTTTACAGGATACAGTTTCAGCACAAGGACTTCAGCGCCATCTCTTGGATATTAAGTGTCGCTGGTTGAATCTCAAATCGCTTCCTATGTGGCATTTAGTGTTCAACATCAGTGCGTGTCTGCCAGTCATTCATACCCTACATAGTGCACTACTTAGAAAACAAGGAGCCAATTGGGATACGGCCATTCGCAATACTTCAGTATCCACGGCAACAGGTGGATACTGAAGCAAAAACAGTAGCCCGAAAGGACGTGGAAATATGGCTCTAAACCTCTAATAAACTTTTGTTAGCTTTGCTTACTTTTATAAAAGATTTTGCGACGAACACGGGTTGAGTTAACCCGGTGCACCGCAAGTTTGTTTGAACGCTTTGAGTTTAATATCTGACATTAGTTTAACTAAAATAAACTCGAGCTATCCTGCTTAGCTGAAAAATGGAGAGCCCTTCATCTCAGAGTGCTGCCATGGAGCAAGTGAACAATTTTTGGTCCATTCTGGATGATCTGGCTCAAAATGACCCAGGGGCGTACAAAGGTTTTATCGAGCGCCAGATGAGAGACAGAGAGGAGTACTTTTCACCGCCTCAGCCGCACACCTGCATCCGGGCTAACGTCCAGGTAACTCACAGTGTTCCACACAGAGCCATCATTCAAGGGTCATGAAGTTCTGCACATTACAGAAGCTGTTGCTCGAATTAGCTCATGTTTAATGGGGTCCCAGGTCCAGGTGGGTTTATTTATTATTTATTTATTAGGATTTTAACGTCATGTTTTACACATTGGTTAAATTCATGACAGAAACGGTAGTTACTCATTACACAAGATTCATCAGTTCACAAGGTTATATCGAACACAGTCATGGACAATTTTTTATCTCCAGTTCACCTCACTTGCACGTATTTGGACTGTGGAAGGAACCAGAGCACCCGGAGGAAACCCACGCAGACACGGGGAGAACATGCAAACTCCACACAGAAAGGACCCAGACCGCTCCACCTGGGGATCGAACCCAGGACCTTCTTGCTGTGAGGCGATAGTGCTACCCACCGAGCCACAGTGCCGCCCCTCCAGGGGGTTTTAGGGGAAGACTTTCAGTGCTTAGATTCTGTCTTGGCTCCTGTTAATGTGTCCATTATTTAACAAAACCCACAAGGTTAATAGATTTTACATTTTCATTTACATTTTCGGCATTTAGCAGACGCTTTTATCCAAAGCGACTTACACAATTTTGAGCAATTGAGGGTTAAGGGCCTTGCTCAGGGACCCAACAGTGGCAACTTGACGGTGGTGGGGTTTGAACCGGCAACCTTTTGATTACTAGTCCAGTACCTTAACCACTGAGCTATCACTGCCCTGTAAGGACAACCTCGAAAGATTTTGCATCTGGGAATTGTAATTAAATATATTTATTATGGCATTTTATCCTGGTCAGGGTTGCGGCAGGCCTGGTTCCCTGGGAAACACTGGGTGCGAGGCAGGATAGCCTATTGCAGGGCTTCAGCCATACCCTGCCTTCCTAAGATCCCAATCGTGTCTGTATAGACACCCGGCCAGTCGACAGCACTGCTGAAATTCAAACCTGGAACTCGGCGGTGTTAGGCTAGAATAATAGACCCGATGTTTTGGTTTTGAAAAGCAAATTTAAAACTGGGCTTAAAAAAGCCAAGTGTTAAGAGTAAATGTTTTAGAAATAGACTTACCATTTGAATGCTTCAGATGTTTCTTTAACTCTGAGCTCTGCCTTCAGGAGTGATAAACTGGCTCATACAATTCAAATTGAGTTTCTTTCCTCCACAACGACAGACTCAGGACACTTTAATCTCATCATAATAAAGGAATGGCCCAGTAAGACTAATATAAAGACGCCAATGCTCTGCAAAGCTTAGGAAGAAATCTGGATGTTCCACACTTCTGGTACAGTATTTTGTGAACAGCTCTATAGCTACCTCTGTGGTTTCCTAATACAGCTAATCAACCAGAAACACATTGGCTATAGTTAGTATTTATATTGTATCTATTTACCAATAAAAAAGGTGAATCTGATTTTTTTAAGAAGTACAAGTTAGGTTTCCCTAATCACTTGGCATGGAGTTTCTTTTGAAATGATAACTCATGTTGGCCTTCTTCTTTACTTTATGACAACATTGCTTAAGGTGTTTGTTCTATTTTGTTTGATACTTTACAGAAACCAGAAGAAGGGATTCTGTATGTAAACATTTGTGGTTGGAAGCGAGTGCCTACACCCACTTCTCCAAATAAACCTGTACCTGTGTGTGGTGGAAGACTAGAGATGGTTGCTGAGCAAAAAGGTATCAGTGAGTATGTTATGTCCTGCTTTGGCTTGGCACCTTTAACAAGGTGTATCCCCACCCTGCATTCAGTGTTTCCTGGTGTCTCCCAACCTACTGCCACCGTGATGAATAAATGTTTGGCTCATTTTTGTTATGCAGAAAATTACCATGTGGTGGAGGTGGCTTTCAACCCTGATGTTCTTCAGAGAGCAGAGAAGGACCGACATGAGATGGAGCAGATATACCATCTGGTTCATAACTTTGTCCAGCAGCAGCACAAACTGAGCCTATCCCAACACTTCACTGTGATTAAAACCAAACTGAAGGGAAGCATACAGGATGTTAAACGCAGGCTAATGTCACCAGGGCTCAACAAACCCAGCAACCTTAATCAGCAATCTGAACCTGGTAAGGAACCAATTACAGTTCCGGGGTGGCCAGACCCACTGCGACCCTAACCAGGATAAAGCTGTGTTAAAATTAAATGAATGATGGAGAACAAAATGAAAATAAAAAGTGATATGAAATATAAAAATATCAGCTGTGTGAAATTGCTCTATGAGCTTATATTTAGAAAATACTTTGACAACTCAGTTGCTCCACCTAGAGGTGAAAATACACTAAACCACTTTTTTTGCTTAGTTAAAATTTGCTGTTTAATGTATTTGTATTTGAATACTTTACCCTTTGTTTTTAAGCACCATCACCACTGGGCTTGTGCAGTGTAATATTTCTGTGAATTTTCCACAGCTTCATCACTTCTTCAGCAGATCTGCTCTCTACGAATGGAAGAAACGACAGAGGACCCCAACATTCAGCTAAATGTAGGGCAGGAGCAACCCACGGCCAGGCCTGCTTTGATTGAGGTTCTCTCCAGCACAGAGACAGTTCAACCCCAGCAGCCTAAACACCGACTGACAGTGAACTCACACAGCAATGATTCAGCCAGGAGGCTGAAGCTGCACGTACAGCTGCCCGGAGTGAACTCTGTCTCTCAGTGCCAGCTGAGCATCAGCCAGGTTTGTCCCACTTTATCAACTGGGGGAAAGCTTAGGTTCAAGTGCAGACATACTGCGATCCAACAGCGAAAATGATCCAAGAACATGGAGATGATTGACATATTAATGGAAAAAAGAACATTTACTAGTAACATGTTGGGTCACTACAGGGTCTAAGCTGAGACAACGTCCTGCCTCTGCATCAGTGACTCCTAGTGTCTAGTCCAGACACAGTCGTGGCCTTTTAGTTAAAAAGGAAGAACTTGCCAACTTTTTACACCTGGGGAGGGTGCAAGATCTATTGGGAAGTAAAAATAACTAAATTCAGAGGACTATTGAACGTGTCCCAAGCCCAGATAAAATATGGAGGGTTGTGTCAGAAAGGGCATTCTGTGTAAGAACTGTGCCAAATCAGGTATGCGGACCAGACTGATCCACTGTGGAGACCCCTAAAAATATGGGAACAGAAAATGTTTGATGTGAACTAAAGAAGGAGCAAGTAAAGGTTTTGGAATGTCACACAAGCCTGCATTTAATTGCTTTAACTTGATGATTATTATATTTAAATTTAATATATTAGATAGATAGATAGATAGATAGATAGATAGATAGATAGATAGATAGATAGATAGATAGATAGACAGACAGACAGATAGACAGACAGACAGATAGACAGACATTTTTTATTATATGTCACTGATGGAAAGGTTTTATATACGTTTAGGATGATGTACTGCTGGAGGTAGAGGATACGTATCATCTTCACCTTCAGTTCCCTGAGCCAGTCAGTGAGGAGACATGCCACGCAACATTCAACAAGAAGAAACACACACTGACTGTTACGGCATCTGTACTGGACATTCAGCAAGTGCATCCACAAGAAGGAAAGTCTACTTGAGCGTAAGATGTACATGGAATGCATCTTTTATTAAAACAGTGGACAGATATTTCACACAGTTGGTCTCAGCACAGATACATACACCAAACAGGCATGCACATTAGAGGAAAGTGAGGTATTGTCAAAAAACATTCACATATTAAAGTAATACCATGTTTTAATCAAGTGGTCCCATGTTTTGCAGCTTCTGCAGCAAGTTAAATAACACATAATGACAAATGTGTAAATAGTTTTTTTCTGTAACAAACGGCTCAGTAAATTACTCTTGCATGGCACTGTGAGCTCTGACTTAAAACACATATCATGAAGAGAGATGTGTGCATTTACCAGTAGCCAGGCCACTAATACTCAGAGTTGGTGCATATTCAGAATACAGAAATAAAGTTTTTGTATACAGTTCATGATTTATTTTGAATAGTGTTCAGAATAGAGTGACTTAACAAATTTGGATAAAAATACTCGAGCGTTCCAAAACAATAGACATTAAAAAAACTAATTTGGCCTCTGGGCAGGATTAAAAGTACCTAAATAAAATGAGACAAATGAGACTTCATAAATCAGACACCGGAATGTCCAAATCCACTGTTCTGCCAGTAATAAGTAATAAAAAAATAATAATACATGTTTGGGTCACCAGCTTTCCAAATTTGACACTATAATCATGTCAAGAAACTGTAGGTATGCCAAAAAACTTATTTTATTTAAACAACAATATGAATGCCTGGAATTTGCTAGAGACTGCTGGAACTTTGATTGGAATCGAGTTATATGGCTAAATAAGTGTTTTTTTTTTTTTATAGATTTGTGATCTGTAAAGGTAACTTTTTAAGGAAACATGGCATCAAGGACTCCTTGAGGTACCTGAAGATTTGAAATGAAAATCAGTCTTTTAAGTTACTAGAACTAGGATAATGTTGCTGGATTTCCGAGGAGGACGGTGATATAAAATGAATGTCCTAATTGGAACAAAAATGGTTTGATTAGTACAGAATATTTTTCCATCACCAACCCAGTTCTCTAAACTAAACCTCTTTAAAAATCTGTGAGGTAAGTTTTACATGAGAGAGTCTGTATTGAGAAGTGCTGCTTCCTTGTCCAATTTCTTGCTCTTAATTGTCCAATAAAATCATTATCATCATTATAGGAGAAGACTCAGTGCTGTTATGTTGTCAACTATATGAATGGATTGACATTAGATAAAGCTTAGATTATGCTCATATTTTCACTGTGAAAGTGACACGTTTACCCATTTTCACCAAGGGTGGCATTCTGGTGTTGATTGTATTATCAAAGTCAGCGTATGAACTTCATAACAAAGCTTTTTTTTCCAGAGACTTTATAAAGCTGCTTTATAAAATGTATACGTCACAGTACCAGTACAGTTACAGCAATGTCAGGAATGATTTTTGTTGTAAACGGTTCTTAGAATCACTTGTCACAGAAAATAGGACGATTCTACAAAACTGTGAAGTGCTGAGGTATACACATGTACAAAACGAACATTCAGGGTTGATTACAGTCCCAGATCAATAAAACTGATCTTCTGGTTTAAGTTACCTGCTCTCATTTGCATCTTCTTCCACCCAGGCAACAATCTTCCCTTCCCATCCCGGTATAATCGCATCATCCCGGAAAACCTGAAAGCACAAAGAAAAATACTATTTAAATGTACTTTACATAGCTGGCTTCCTCCTGCTTCCCAGTAAAAAGTCAAAATGTTCCACATGATTGATTTTTTTTCATTAAGCTTTGTATTGTGTAGAAGATTGTATGGAGAGGAAACATGTATTCAACCTTTGTTTTTTTTTGTTTTTTTTGCATTTCCCCCATTTTCCTCCCAATCTAGTCGTATCCAATTACCCTGATTGCATTATGCTTCCTCTCTACTGATATTGACCTCCACATTTTTGTGTATGGAGAGACACACCCTGATCCCATTATCCCCCGTCTCTGTGCAGGCGCCATCAATCAGCCAGAAGAGGTCATAACTGCATCAGTTATGAGGAATCCCCTCCGACACTACCCTTACACAACAGCCAATCGTTGTTCGTGTAGGCGCTTAGCTGTGTCACCTGAGCGCCCAACCATTTGTTTTTGTTGTTTAATACCCATTAAGTGATGAGCTAAATTACTGCTTCCTTTTTGTGTATTTGTAACATTGGTTATTGTTCACTGTTTAACTGTTGTTTCTGCTGTTTTTGGTTTGTCCTGCAACCAAAGTGACTGGGAGATGTAATACTGTAGTCAAGTTTACTTCAGAACCTCATAATCTAAGATTCTATAAATATTTTCTGTACATCTAATGCAAAACTGACTTTTGACTAAAATCTTTAATTTGCTAAAACTCCTCACCTCCTCCTTCACTGTTCCAAACTCAGGATCCAGAGACTTGAAACGATATCTGAAATTGTTGTGTCTTCCCACTGCGGCCTTAAAATCCTGAAGTGTGACCTCCCCCAGTCTGAGAAGAAACACGTCATTCAGGATAATGCACAACATTTATCACATGAGTACTGAGAATCTTTTATGGACCTCTGATACCTTTTAGGGATGTGAATGAGGAAGGGCGTGAGGGAGCGATCTGTGAAGTAAAGTACTTTGGTTGAGGTGGCTGCGCTGATCACGGGGCTGCTGTGAGAGTGCGGCATCTCTGGAAAAGCCAGTAAAGATAACTAGTCACTGGACATGATGCATTTGTAAATTCTAGTGTAGTTTAGTCAGGATGGACTTACTTGAACTAGGTGGCCATGATTCCCGGTCAGTGTGAGTGGCTCTTCGGCATGGAGATTTGGTTGTGTCCTGTGTGGGCAATATGGAACTTTAGTACCAACAGTAAATCAGGTGGAGTGTTTGATTGAAATAGAACAATGTGTTTGCCTTTTTATCCTGCCTCTTCTTAGAGTCGCTGGTATGAAGGCGGTCTATCAGGCTGGATACTCCCTGCTCCAGAGTGTCTAGTGTGTGATGCTGAGGGTCGTGACCACTGAAGCTGTTCCTCAGACTGCGCAGAGCATCTCGCACCAGCTGCAGCTCATCACTCTTACACATAAACAAACATATACCAGGAGAAAAAATTACACTCTTATACCGTATAGCAGCAAAAAACAACACACACATGCAGTAAAAATAGAAAAACAATACATTATGACTCACCATTCTGTGTGAGAATAGAGAAGACGTGTCTGTCATGTGGCTGTAGCCATTGTTCTCACAACTAGACAACTAGGCAACAGAATAAAGGAAAATGTAAGGAATGCTCCAAATTTTCACTATATGGCCAGTATTATGTGGATAACCTTTATAATTATTCAGTCCAAGTGTTTTAGCCACAACCATTGCCAAAGGATGTATGAATCAGTAATGTAAGATAAATTATATGCTTCCACCTTTGTGGCAAACGTTTAACTGTTTTAACTCCAGTGACCTACACAAACATAACTGTACATGCCTTATCCTGCAATTTTTATGTCTTTTAAATCAAATAAATGGAAATGTTACGGGAAAGATGTTATTATGTTATTATGTATGTTTGTCAAAACATGTTACTCAGCACAAGATAGTAAAGGATCATATTCACTGGGGCATATTTGAGTGCATTACTAGCAAACATCAGTGACAATATGTTCCACTCACTAATAGACTCACTTTTTACCACTGTTTTATACTGGTCAGGGTCGCAGTGGGTCTGCTTTCCCAAGAATCACTGGGCACAATACGGTAACATGCCCCAGACAAGATGGCAATCAGCCTTAACCAATCCCCTCATATATAGCCAATCATGTCTGTATGTAGAAACTGTAGTAGGCTAGCGTAATATGTCAAAAATATTGTATAGGGTATAAATATACATACAACTCTGTGTGCGTGTGTGTGTGTGTGTAAAAGTGATACTGATTTTTTTTTTTGTTAGCTTTATACTTCACCCTGTGATGACTGCTCTCAGTTAATTTGCACACTGACTCCTCCACTTTAGCTTGCTGTTGCTGAAGCTGTCTGTCTTTTTGTGCCAGATCTTTCTATAACAAAAGTTGTTATAACACTCAGTTGTTATCAGACATAACTGTGCACTGAAATGAAAAAGAAAATAAATGGAATGAGTTTACCTTGTGCTCACTCAACAATCTGTCTCGATCATTCAGCTTTCTTTGCAGTTCAGCCTGAAACATAATGTTGTGTATTAATGATTTATAGTGAAGAGGAAATACTGCTGTGGCTGCATTCATTTTACATTCAGTGGTGTATAGTTCCCTATTATCATTTTCAGAAATGCAGCTCCATGACATGATTCTCCCACCTTACTATGTAGATTGTGTGTTTGAGATCATTCGCATAATCCTTTTCACTCCAAACAAAATAAAATAGCTATTTATGGCATTTAGCAGACATTTTTCAGACATCAAATCAGTTTACACTTGTGACCAAATACAAAGCAAGCAGTCTAGGGTTAAGTGCCTTGCTCAGGTACCCAATCATGAGTCCAGTACTAAGTTATCACTGCCTACAAACAAAGGTAGGTGATAATTGCTTATTCCTTTATGTAAATCATGCTCAAGTTGCTGCTGCTTTCAGGTCATCCAGCAACTCTTTAAAAGTAACTAATGACCTCTGTCTTACTGACAAGTACACTTGTCAGTACGCACTTAGTTCTGGTCCCAAGCCCGGATAAAATTAGGAAGGTTGTGTCAGGAAGGGCATCTGGCATAAAAAACTATGCCAGATCTGGTATCCAGACCAAATCCATTGCTGTGAACCCTAATACATCTTTCCCCCTATCAGTTTGATAGGATTTGTTTATGCTTTTGTTTAAAACATTGCATATACATTTCTGTGCATAGAATTGATGTAAATATACACACCAAGCGTATATAAAAAAACAAAAACAAAACTGTTGACATGCTTGTTTTCTTTTGCTGTATATGAAGATGATTTAGGGTTTACATTTCCTACGTACATTTTGTCCTTCCAGCTCGTCCTTGTCCATGCTGGATCGGAGCAGTTCCTGTTTGAGCTGCAGTACTGAATCCTCCTGCACTGACATGCGGTATTGCAAGGCCTCCTGTGGTAGAAACATGAATGTTTGGCTTGCTTTCAATACATTGATAGATTTGTATTTCCCTGTGGTTAAAAAGTCCTCATACTCTGGTTACATATTTTACCAATCATGTTCAAATGGACCGAAATCTCATGGGAATTTTTGGAAAGGATTTGTGAAACAAAAGTGTTTCTTACCATTACTTACTGATTTGGTGTTCCTGACAGTAGCATAATGTAAATAATTTAATTTAAGCTTACCTTAACTGCCTGAAGGTTGCGTGCTTCCTGTTTGTACCTCAGCAGCTCTCTCTGAAAGATGTGTATTGCATTTCTAAATACAACGTTCAGTCATTTATTGGCTACTGAACTCTCAGACTCTACATTTACACCCACCTTTAGATCCAAGGATTCCTCCATGCTCTGATCCAGGCGACTGCGGATTATTATCTGCACAATGAAGGACAGTGGGTGGACGTAAACAAGTGCATTTATACCCTGAAGTCATTCACTGTGACTGTGACGTGCAATTACAGAGGCAATCTGAAAGAGGACAATGACTTTTTCATAGCGCTGTAGTAGCGTGTAAGAATGTTATTCTGAATGTGAATTACCAGCTGTTGATCTCCACTGACCGCACTGTCTCCAAACAGAGGTGCTGCTGAGGTCTGGTCATCTTCAGGCAGTGAGCCCTGGAGCAGCAGAGCCTGAAAGATAAAAACAAATAAAGAGAGTAAGTGAGGGCGGGTCACGCCTTGCTACTGGAGCTGAAGATGAAGCCCCTATACCTACAACACTAGTCTCAAGATAGGAATATCCTGGACTGGACGCCAATCCATCGCAGGACTTAATCCATCCCCTCCCCTTAGACATAGCCCATCATGTCTGTGTAGATGTCTGACCAGGCAACAACACCACTGGGATATGAATATGGGCGTTATAGATTATTCTAGTGTTTGGAAGGTTTTTTTAGACAAATTATGGGCATGGCTGAGCTTGATGTTTGCTAAGCTTGATCGGTTATGTTTGTTCCAAAACACAAATCTAGGTAAAATGTTGGTGGCTGGTCTGACAAAATAAGGGTTCTTGAAACCTGTATTTGATACTTGCCTTCAGCTGTGTGTGAGGAGTTTTGCATGTTTTTTCCTATATTTTCTACCTCACAAAACGTGTGTGTGTGTGTCCTGGCTTGCGGTGAATTGGCACCCTATCCTGGCTTTGTTCCTGCTTTGCACTGACAGATTTGGTGTGCACCCAATAAGTGACAAATGTGATGATTTAAACTTGCAATTATGCTTACAGCACCTGACTGCACAGCTCACCTGAAGTCTTGATACCATTTTCCTGGTCTCTTGCATCTCCTTCTCTAGCTGCTCCTGCTGGGCGTACAGATGCTCCTCCCAGGAGCTGCCATCCCCCATCCTGACAAGCTCTGGACCAGGGGTGGGCTCATTGCTTGAGAATTTCATGACATCTTCTGGAACAAGAGCATGTTAACATGGCGTGAAGCATGAGCGACAGGATGAATGTGATTTATGGTGTTCAGATATTACCGTTACCTTTAAGGCTCTGCGGCTGCTCTGTGTGGTTGCTCACAATCTCTTTCTGTTCTTCAGACTGACCAGTGATGTACTCCTCTTTGGGGGTGTGTGTAGGGCTGGAGGAGCTGAGGCTGTGGAGGTGGTTTAGGAGAGCAGAGAGAAAAACAGCCATAATTATAGTTACACCTTTCATTATTAAGTTCATGCATTTTAGCTACACTCATTGCTAACTGGTTAAAACATCAATATACATAAATTAAACTGTATACTTTTACATTTGGAGCAATGAGTGGGAAATGTCTTTCTTGTTCCATGATGACTACTATGGCCCTGTGCACATATAAGTTTGGTATGATGATATGATGAGTTTGGTTTAGAGGAACTCCATGGCCACTCATGGGGTGCAGCAGTAAAATACTCTAGCTTACGATCTCTGAGATCCAGGCTTTGTATCTCAACATCAATTGGCAGTTCGGATCTATACTGACATGATTGGCTATGTCATGTGGTAGGAATGTGCACCCAAAAAGTTTCAAAAGTCCTGAAATGCAAAACCTCATAAAGCATCTTAAAAACATGGTGTAAAATGATCCCGAGGAATGTCATGAACTGAAAAAGTCAGCTAGAGGGAAAGTAAAGTACTCTAGACATTGCTATGTAAATACCACTATTTCAGAGTGAATAAGGTCCCATGCTTGCCTTTTTAATAAGATTTCATTTATTTTGTTTATATAAAAGGGTGTAGCTATAATGGAGTTCCGGTTTGTATTGCTTTTTGGTTTTCTGTTTTTCCCAGTCCAATACCGCTGAGATCTGGGTTTCTAATCCAACCAGTGCTATCGGCCGGTCGTGCCTATACTGCTCATCCAGGCAGATGTAAGTCCAATACCAGCAGATTGCTGATTGGTCAAGGAGTGTCCAGGGGTGTCATGGGTGGAATTCCACCTCCTCTCTTTGACACTTCTTATACGGGCAATATTAAAAATGCATCAATACAATGTGGCATGGCGTATGTTTATAAAACCTGTTTTAAATTAGTTGGCATGTATTTAGGACCATACGTGTTGGATTTCCTGGACATTTGAAAGACACAGAGAAATTGGATATAACAATGAAATATGCTGGTATCATACAAATGACGAATGATATTATAAGGCATTATAATTATGTCTTTTAGATATTATTCCTTTTCCAAAGTGACTCAGTTGTAGATTCTTTTAGAATGCTAGTACCCATATCTTTATGACAGGACTGTGGTGGTGGTCATAGATGGTCATAAAACATAAGACATCTGGATTGGTAATTCAGGTTGGGTGCATTTTGTGATGACCCATAGTTCCTACACTCTGCTCTTAGCATTCCTCTCCCTCCATGTGTCGACATCTTGACCAAACACTAGGTATCGATGTTGCAGCAGGAAGTAGTCACTGCCGAGACTCGAACCCAGGTCTCAGTGGTGGTTAGCTAGCACACTGGATGCCATTTGTCCACCATGACATTTTTTTTAATTTTATTTTGCATATGAGAATCTGTACACTTTGAAAATGATTCTTCTGATATGAGACTTATTTTAAATCATTGTGGACTTTATTGTATTGCTGTGAGTCCTCCGTTCTTTTCACTGTTGCTAAGAAACGATGCTTCATAGACTGACATGGAAGTAGACGAGTTATAATAATAGACAACCAGAGTCTCTATCGTCAAATAACACAAACGGTTCTACTTGTCGTGTTGATTTTAACTAATTGCAGTACATATCTGTAAATGATGCATTAATTAAGAGTTTGTGGAAACAGTTTGTGGGATGACCTTTCCTGTTTCAGCCTGGTTGTGCCACTGTGCATGACGGGATGTCTATTAAGGCACGGTTTGTCAAGTTTGGGGTAAGGGACTCCAGTGACCTGTACAGAGCTCTGACATCAGCCCTATTGATTAATTTTGGGATGAGTGAATTCGAGTGTTGATTGCGAGCTGAGCCTTTTTGTCCAGCGTTAGTGCTTCACCTCACAAATGCTCCTTTGACTGCACATGATACGGTTCAAAAGTTTGTAGAAAGCCTTCCCAGAAGAGTGAAGGCTGTCATAGGTGCAAAGAAGGGTGGAGAAGCAACTTAGTGCCCATATTAGTGCCCATGGTTTTAAAATTGGATTTATATCAGACTAATGGTCGGATGTCAACATACTTTTGTCCACATACATGCTATCTCCATCATGGCTACTGCATATCAATGAAGTATTTTTATATGCCGATGTTGTTTATACAAAATTTAGCATTTTAATGTTATCCAGTCAGAACAGATGGACAGCACTGGTCACTGCAGATTCTAGTTTATGGTTGCCAGGCAGTTATTCTGCTTCAGCACCCTTGTCTCTGGAGTAAAAAAAGATGAAAGCAGCTACGTCAAGAATAAATATTTAAACACTTTTAACACCCAACCATGCATATTAAACAATGTCAGCATCACAATGTGAATAGATGACAGTACAAATAACATAACCAGATGAATAATGGACATTACATAATATAAATTGTGTCTCGACTGGAGCATAGACTGCAAGAGCAAGATTGGAAGTGTGGAATTTTGTTCATACCATTTCATAGGTTTGGCTCCCATTCTGGTAGCTGCTCCTAACCTCCCATGCTTTTCCTCCCCAAGGCTTGCTGTATGATGGATCAGTGGGAAAGAAGCATAGCAAATAGAAGCAACCCCAGTTAAAAGGGTGGGAACGTCTGTAACAACAAAAGCCGTCTGCACTCTGCACAGAGCACTTCGTTCCAGTCAAGCGGTGATGGGAACAAGCCCCCTGTCACCAAATATTCCAAAATCCCTTTGAGCCAGTGCAAATCCACTTCTTTGCTTATTCAGTAAATTCTCCAAAATAGGACAGCCCAGTCACCAGGACCATTACTAAATCCTCCTGAAGTCCAAATCCTGTTTACCGTCTGTATATGTCCCAAACCAAGTCTGAGGTCATCCTGGTTCAATTCTGAGCCATAACTAGAAAGAATAGAGGAACATGATGTATGGCATTTCCTCTGGCTGCTAAATTCAGCATCTTTCTCCAGGCATGTTCATCACCTGATTTGTTCCTTTTTCTATTCTGTATGTATGAGGTTCTCTGATATTATTCCTAAAAAATGCCCCTATAGATACTCTGACCCTCCTTGTTCATCTCACTCTGTTGTTCCTGTCTGAGCCCAGACTGCTCAGCTTTGGTGCGATTACCCTCCCCCCTTTGCCACCTCCCCCTCTGCCAGCATCTCCTCCTTCTCACCCCTCCCTCACACACCAAGCAGCTCTACCAAGGGAAGGGGGTCAATCACAGCACATATACAGTCAGTTCTGGAAATAAAACTTGGAAATCTGAATACATATATACACATAATGGCCAAAAAAGTATGTGGCCATTACTCCTAAATATTCAGGTGGTTCAGCTACACCTGACGGTTCTTCAGCTCTGTTTTTTGGAAAATGAGTCACTGGACTATGACAGCATAACATTTATTACTGCAATGGATTGGCACCCTGCCCAGAGTATTCTTGGCTTGCACCCAGTGTGTCTCGGTGGAACCGGACCTGCTGCAACCGTCCAAGATGCAATGACCAGGATTGGCAAAGATAAAGGAACTGGTCATTGATTTTAGGAAGGTGAAGAACGTCATTCAACCCAAAACCATCAATGGGGACTGTGTAGAAAGGGTCACATACTTTCGCTTCTTGGGTATTCACATCGAGGAGAACCTAACCTGCGGTGTGAACATCACAGAACTAATAAAGAAGGCACAGCAGAGACTCTACTTTCTGAGGACACTCAGAAGAAATAACATATATCAGAGACTGCTGGTGTCCTTCTACCGTTCTTCCATAGAGAGCGTCCTCACTCACGGCCTCTGTGTGTGGTTCTCCAGTAGCACTGCAGCACACAAAAAAGAACTACAGAGGATTGTGAGGTCTGCAGAGAAAATCATCGGGTGCTCTCTACCCACCCTGGAGGACCTACACAGGTCTCGTTGCCTTCAAAGAGCCAACAAAATTGTAATGGACAAATCTCACCCCGGCCACCATCTGTTTGAGTTATTACCGTTAGGCAAATGGTATAGGACTATCAGGACAAGGACAAACCGGCTCAAAAATAGCTTTTACCCCACCGCAGTACGAACCTTAAATATTTCTATATAAGGTGATTTTAAACACATGGGACTGTGCAATTTTACTAACAATGGGACTGTTAATTTTTGGACAATGTTTACAAACTGCGCAAATTTCGGACAATGTTTACAAAGGGTAATGTGCAAGTTAAATTACAAAGGGTAATGTGCAATTTAAATTACAAAGGTAATGTGCAATTTTTGGGCAATTTTACAATGTTTACAAAGGGTAATGTGCAATTTTCCACCAGCTTGTTACTGACAGAAAGTCTATTTTTGTGTGTTAATGTTATTGTGTTATTGTCATTATTGTTATTGTAAATTCTGTTAATTTTGTAAATGCAAATTTTGGTATTTTGTAAATTCTAGTTTTTCTTTAAATGTATTGCTTATAACACTAGAGAGTATTGCACCTTAATTTTGTTATACCTGGTATAATGACAATAAAGATATTCTGATTCTGATTCTGATAAAGCAAAGTCATTTTTACCCAACAGCGTTGGTTAACGATTAACCAATTTATGATGGACATCCCTAGTTGGAGCACTATTCTCTTACCAGCATTGACACTGGGGTGTTTAAAAATCCCAATCAGACTGCTGCACCTTCTACACTTACACAAGTATAACACCCACTACCATGTTATTACAGCATCAGGACCAGTGTGGTGCTTAGAATGGTCCTTCACTTTAAACATCTAATAAATGAAATACCAGGGAAGTGACAAATTGTACAAAGCAACAGATGGGCAACAGTCAGTAAATTGTAAATCCACAAAGTTCATATGGTAGGGGTAGTTTTTTAAATAATCAATAAATGCATGTACCAGATAGGTGTATCTAATATACTGCTCACGGACTGGTGTATCCTTGCCCTGCATCTGGTTTTGGACAAAGCCAGGCACGTTACAACCCCAAAAAGAATGAAGCAGCTACTGAGGGTGAATAATGAATATTAAATGTTTTCCTCTATGCACAAGGCGAGTGGATTGTTATCCTTTCTTAGCTCACTTTATTCAAAGCACATCATACATTTTCAGGTTTGTTTCCATGGTAACCTGGGAGACAAGTGGAATATTTCAGCCATTTCAGATCCTTACATTTAAAAATTAGGTGCGGTAAAACTCAGATCAAAGCAATGTGTGGGATGGCTGTGCTTGCTACCAGCCCCAGCTCTTTTTTAGATGGAATAAAGTTATCTCCAAGAGTTTTAGCCAAAGGACAGAAGGCTTCAGGCAAAACCACTCCAGTGGAATCTGACAAAAACATTTCATGATTGTAAGCAGAGGCACATCAGCAGTATTCAAATACCTGAGAGTAATCAATGGCTCTGTGTATGATTGATCCATAGTGTAGGGCAGTCGCTTTTCATTGATGCAAGTGAAAAGGCCAGAAGTGGTAAAGAGGCACACAAACGCTTTACCTTATTGTTGGATGAGGTACGGTGGGTGGATGCTTAGTTGGAGCTTAAGGATCAGAGCATAAATTTGGGGTGAAGCAGGGGCACAAGCCTAACCAAAACCAGCTGTAAACCAAAACCAACTTGATAGCGGCATTGCGATGAGAAACACATTCTTCCGTCTGTCCTTCTTTTCAGCTTTTTGTCTGTGTGATAGCGACATTTTCATTTTCCACACACTTTACACCTGCACTCACTAGAATCGTGTTTGCTTTTAATGTCTGGTGAAAATTAAGAAATAATGATTGAGTGTGTTGCACTGGAGCCATTGTAACCTTGCCCAGAAAAGAGCAGTTAGTAATAATGAGTAGTGGTGTGTGATACTGCAAAGTTTGGTAGCGATCCGATACCAAGAAAATACAGGGCCAGTATCACAGATTCCAATACAGATACTTTTTACATATAAAAGCAGTTTATTTACTTTCTTTTTAACACAATTTATGAGGTAAATGTATCATCAATATGCTATGACCACTAAATGTGATTTGTGTTAATTAGTTAATCATGTTCAAAGCTTTTTGGAAAATAAAAAGTTATTTGATTACTTTATTGAACTAAGTCTGAGGTTTTTGTTCAGAATCAATTATATAATAACCAAACATAATTTATCCCTGTCATTGCACTTTTCTGGCTTTTTGTAAAATAAACAAAATACACAAAATTATTAATTAACTTAAATTCATTTTAGGGGTTTTTCATACAATCATATACAATTACATAATAACAGAACTCCATTTCCCCCTTTCACTGCACTTGTCTGGCTTACAAAAAAAATAAAGTGCACATTTATTTATTAGGATGTTAACGTCATGTTTTACACTTTGGTTACATTCATGACAGGACAGGTAGTTACTGCTTACACAAGATTTATCAGTTCACAAGTTCAATGCCAAACACAGTCATGGACAATTTTGTGTCTAGAATTCACCTCACCTGCACTATGGGAGGAAACCGGAGCTCCTGGAGGAAACCCACGCAGACATGGGGAGAACATGCAAACTCCACACAGAAAAGAAAGCAGAGCGCTCCATCTGGAATCGGACCCAGGACCTTTTTGCTGTGAGGCGACAGGTGCTACCCACCGAGCCACCGTGCCACCTTAAAGTAACTTAAATTCTTTTTTATTTCATTTTTTTCATTTACTGTTGTAAAATATCCCCACACAGTGCTCCTCTCTCTCAGCCCTATTCTCTCACTCACTGCTACATGTGTTTGGATTGATCCGCCCTCCCCTAATAATGAGTAATGAGTGAATGAGTGATAATAAACTGACACGTTGTGCAGGATCTATTCCCATTGTGTTTGGGATAGAATTTTGACCCACTGTAATCCTGATTAGGATACAGTGGTAATGAATGAATTTATGTATTCATTTATTTATCTATTCATTAATGTGTGCAGTTTGCATGTTCTCCCTGTGTCTGTGTGGGTTTTTCTCTGGGAGCTCCGGTTTTCTTCTACAGTCCAAAGACGTTAAAGTGAGGTGAACTGGAGATACAAAATTGTCCATGACTGTGTTTAATATAAAGCTTGTGAACTGACGAATCTTCACTCACTCACTCACTTTCTTAACCACTTATACAATCAGGGTTGTAGGGGGGTGCTGGAGCCTATCCCAGCTTTTCAGTGGGCGCAAGGCACACAGTGACACCCTGGATGGAGCACCAGTCCATCACAGGGCAGACACACACCCATAGGGCAATTCAGTGTCTCCAATTAACCTGACTGAAAGTTTTTGGACTGTGGGCTCCTGTAGGAAACCCACGTGGACACGGGGAGACCGTGTTTGCACAGAAAGGACCCGGACCGCCGCGCCTGGGGATCGAACCCAGGACCTTCTCGCTGTGAGGTGACAGTGCTACCCACCGAGCCACACACTGACAAATCTTGTGTAGTAAATAACTACCTTTCGTTTCTGTCATGAATATAAGTGTGTAAACATGACGTTAAAATCCTAATAAATAAATAAATAATAATCAGTAATCAAAAAGTAATGAGTAAGTGAGTCAGTGATGATAAACTGACACAGTGCAGGATCTATTTCCATTAGGGATAGTTAGGCTTTTGACCCACAGCGACCCTGGTCAGGATACAGTGATAATAAATGAATGAATGAGTGAATGTACGAATAATTTATTATTTAATTATTAATGTAGTTAAGCTCTCTTCTCCACACGGTGCAGACTGGGCGCTATGGTTCAGGTCTCTGGCACAGTGAGCTAGTCTGTAAGTGTTTCCGGTTGGAGACGTGGCTCTGCTCGGCTGCTCTGCTGCTTTATGGTCTTTCTAACACTTTAACAACACATTTCTAATCATTTATTGCGTATTGTTTTCTTAATATTGAAAATAATTTCAGCTGGGGAATTAAGCACTTTGAGACGGCGCGAAAATGGTACGTTTTATATTGTTTATAAAGCGAAACACAGTTAGCTAGCTAACTAGCTATCTGGCTAACCTAGCTTTATATTTGCTAATGACAGGAACGCTGAATTAATCATTAGCTAATCGTGTTAGCTATCCACTTTCAGTACTAACAGCATTTGTGTTTTATTTATTTATTAATTTTTATTAAGTAGCAGACTTAGCTTGTTACAATTAGCATATGTTAAGGTTAAATACTGTTTAAGTTAAAATTAAAAGTTTATATACGCTTGTAAGAAAGGAACATATGTCTCATACTAGCTTTGGGATTGCAGTGATTTCTTTAAGTGCCTTATTTTCTCTTAATAAGTGATTTGTTTAAAATAACATTCAGGATTTTGAGTTTATTTATATGTTTATTTGGGCATGACACTAAACTGATATTCATTTGATGATATACAAACTTCAATAGTGTCATTTATTTTTGTGGCAACTTCTCTGTGTCCATATAAATATGGCTTGTCCTTCAGGCACAAAAAATACAAGCTGCTGGATGGATCGATGTCGCTCTTCACAGTTAAACAAACTTGGCATGACCATGGGTGGTGTAATAAAGAAACTTCTGCTTTGAAATCAGCAGTTGAACTCAATTCAGTGGGTATGCCAAGCTGGCTTGACTGTGAACAGTGTCATCTGCGTTTCAGTAGGTTTATCCCAAGTTCACAAGTGACCCCCTATCGCTGATCCACAACGACTTAAAAGACCCCCGATTGCAAGAGATCCGGTTGTGTAGTGTGAACTGTACAGCGATCCGACAGCTCCGAAAGTCATGTAGTGTGAACTTGGCGTTAGTGGAGGAACTCCAGAGCCTTGCGTGAGTTGTGTTTACAGCGTGTTGCATTTTGTGGTCTTTAATAACGATGCATTTTGGATGTTTTTTCTCAATTCTTTTGTAGGTGCTCTTGGCAGCTGCAGTGTGCACCAAGTCAGGGAAAGCCATAGTGTCAAGGCAGTTCGTCGAGATGACACGTACCCGCATTGAGGGTCTCTTGGCTGCATTTCCCAAACTGATGGGCACAGGAAAGCAGCACACCTTTGTAGAGACTGACAGTGTGCGATACGTCTATCAGCCCTTAGATAAGCTCTACATGGTTCTGGTCACAACCAAAAACAGTAACATTTTGGAGGATTTGGAGACCCTGCGGCTCTTCTCCCGTGTGGTATGAGCTCATCTATGGTTTACTTCACACATTGATCATTGGAAATGTAACAGACAGTAATGGCAGGTATGTTTGTGTGTGTTTTCAGATTCCAGAATACTGCCGTGTGCTGGAGGAGAGTGAGATTTCGGAACATTGTTTTGATCTAATTTTTGCTTTTGATGAGATTGTCGCACTGGGCTACAGGGAGAATGTCAATCTGGCCCAGATTCGAACTTTCACTGAAATGGATTCGCACGAGGAGAAAGTTTTCCGTGCAGTCAGAGAGGTAAGGTTATATCTGATAATAGCATGTTTAGTTCACCGCGTTCATCTTAACTCCATGTCCTGGTGGTTTAGTAAATGTGAAGATTTTCCCAGTTTTGGCAGACAGTTTAATCATGAATAAAAGTTGGAGTGGACAGTGTAGGACATTTGTTGTTGATTGTGAGCTTTGGTCAAGCCCTTGTCTTCAGTTTGTGTTTGTAATAGAATCTTTCTTGTTCTCTATTGCTTAATAATTATAACCTTAATAAGCAAATAAGCCCAGTTGAGCTTCCTCCCTCAGGCACAGCCAACTGTTAGACACCCGAGCAGGTGAATGGCATCACCTTGGAAATCCAGAGCTCAAGATCTCAGCAGGGCGGGTCTAGCGCATTAGACCACTATGCCACTTGAATGCCCTATCTGACTTTTATTGTAAACAAATCAGTTTAATGATGATATAAATTATTATTAAATATTTTTTTTCCATTTCCCTCAACCAGACCCAAATTCAAGAAGCAAATGCAGAGATGAGAAGAAAGGCCAAAGAGCTGCAGCAGGCGAGACGGGACGCTGAACGCACCGGCAAAAAAGCACCAGGCTTCGGAGGTTTCGGAAGTTCTGGAATGAGTGGCGTCAGCCCAGCAACCATCATCACAGACTCAATGGTGGAACCAGAGAAGCCGCGACCAGCTCCCGCGCCAGTTAGGTATGTCTGCTAAGTGTACATCTAGAACACAAAATATGGCTTGATTCATTACTATGAATTCATAAGCTATCGACCGGCCGGACATCTACACAGTCGTGGGTGGCTATGTCCAGGTATTTCTGCCTTGCACTGTTTGCCTTTCTGGTGGAATCGGACCTGCTGCCACCCTGAGGATAAACCAGTTCATGATAATAAAATGAACTCAACACTGTTCCATATGAAACTAAATGATGTAATTTTTTGTCTCCAGGCCGAGTGGTTCAGGTAAAGCACTGAAGCTGGGTGCCAAAGGAAAGGAGATTGATAATTTTGTAGACAAACTGAAGTCAGAGGGAGAAAATATCATCACACCCAGTGCAGGACGGAAACCATCAGAGGTCTCTAAAGTCCTTCAGCCTCCAGTGAACACTGAAAGGTATGTTTCATATTCTAAAAAAGGCTTAAACGTTCAGAAAATATGGTATAACATCCTTAAGACCATTGGTGTCTCGACTGTAGCTGTTTTGATAATGTGAAGCTCACTTTTCCTTCTCATGGCCTAGTGTACATCTGAAGATTGAGGAGAAGATATCCCTAACCTGTGGACGGGACAGTGGACTACAGAACATGGAGATCTTAGGCGTTGTGGTGTTAAGAGTAGCAGATGACAAAAACGGACGTATCAGGTTGCACATCAACAACAACGATAAGAAAGGAGCGCAGATGCAGGTGATTTGAAATTCCGATGTTCTTAATTTGGCTGGTATAAAGCAGGGCTCTCAACTTGCGACCTTAACTATGTGACATTAAGGTGCAGCCTGTAGTTCTTTACGTTAGGCCTGTTATTCCTGTGTGACCCACAATACCAGCTTTTTCAATACTACGTGACCCTGATTTAGTAAATAGTGAGCCACTAGTCTAAGTAATGTACTTCTAAAGAGTGGAAAAAAACAATCAATCCTTTTTAATTAATGTGTTTCAGCCACTACAATTGCTAACAGGTGTAATAAATGAATTATATAAAGCGAATTATATGCTTTCAACTTGGCAGCAGTTTAGGGAAGCAAAGCGAGGTCTATCAAAAGTATTGCTTATTGTATTTAAGCAACAGCAGTATCAGTAGGTTATCAATAGGGCGGATCAGCATTAGAAACTTCTGAACTTGTTAGTCCTGTGTTCATTTCAGTACCGGAGCAAGTGGTTTTATCTCATTTCAGACCGGCTCACCCTTCACCTTAATGTAATGAAATTCTCACTGTGTCATTTTTCAGACCCATCCTAATGTAGATAAGAAACTATTCACCGTGGAGAACTTGATCGGCCTAAAGAACCCAGACAAATCTTTCCCCCTGGACAGTGACGTAGGTGTGCTAAAGTGGAGGCTGCAGACCACGGACGAGTCTCTCATTCCTTTAACCAGTAAGTTTCTCCATTTATATACTGTGTGTGCTAAACAATATTTTGTGTTTTTGTAGCATTTTAAAGCTTCATATTGTCAAATTTTATAGCAAATTTTTTAACAAATCATGTAATCTGCATCGCAATATGATTGAAAAGTGAAATTCTCAAAAAAGAAATATGGAAAATGGAAATAGTTGTAATAATGTATAATTTATAGTTAAAACTTTTTCCCCCATTTATTGTGTCTTTTTTTTGACACAACACATTGCGTACAGAGAGTCACACTATGCTCCATGTGACAACCCCCCCCTTCCAAACAGGTGTCCCTTCCCTAAACCTGGCCAGTTGTCTGAGATTTGAACTCACCAGTTTTAACACGCTTCAGTGATGCTATAGTGTGCTAGACCTCTGTGCCACCTTTGCGCCCAAAACTATTTACTTATTTAATTTTATATATTTTTATTTTACTGTCAAGACTTATTGAATAATCATATTTTGCAACATTTATAATATTTACATGAGTAAATGGTGTTTTGGCTGATATGCTCAAGCTTTAAAACTGTACCTTGGCTGTCTGTGACCAATAGCGTCTTAGAAACGCTGGATGAGGTCAAACTGAGTTCTTAAGCTAATGCTTCCTAATTTTTTTTTACCTGTAGTAAACTGCTGGCCCTCAGAAAGCGGTAACAGCTGTGATGTCAACATTGAATATGAGCTGCAGGTCGATGGCCTCGAACTTAATGAAGTGGTCATTACCATCCCAGTTCCGTAAGTCCTCGTTGTAGTACTTCTAATGAATGAAAAAGTGAATTTGTGTTCCATGCAGTTTTTTTTCTAATAACAAATCACAAACCAGGTCCGGAGTGGGCGCCCCAGTGGTCGGAGATCTCGATGGGGAGTATCGCCACGACAGCAGGAAAAACATCCTGGAATGGTGCCTACCTGTCATTGATGAGAAGAACAAGAGTGGAAGTCTAGAGTTCAGCATAGCTGGAAGACCTAACGACTTCTTCCCCGTGAACGTCTCGTTTGTGTCGAAACGCAACTATTGCGACATTCAGGTTAGTCAAGATTTTATTTAGTAGAGTCGTGTCCACATGTTGTTTTTTGGCTGCTTCCGTATTTATGGGTCACTATAGTGAATCATTCAGGTCCACATACCTGGTTTGGCACAGGTTTTAAATGCCTGGTTCCCATAATTCCATGTGCCCTCTGTATTTGAGCTCAGCCCAGGATTCGAATCCCCGGAACTCAGGCTGCTTACCATTACACCACGCAAATAATTAGACTGTTTTAATGTGAAGATTACTGCTTACTCATATTGAGTGTATCTTAATAGTTGCTTTAAGGGTGGCACAGTGGCTTGGTGGGTAGCACTGTCACCTCACAGCAAGAAGGTCCTGGGTTCGATCCCCCCGTGGGGCGGTCCGGGTCCTTTCTGTGTGGAGTTCTCCCCATGTCTGCGTGGGTTTCCTCTGGGAGCTCCGGTTTCCTCCCACAGTCCAAAAACATGCAGTTAGGTTAATTGGAGACACTGATTGATGTTGAGTTTCAAGGTACTACTGTATTTATAATAAAATTAACAGCAAATATGATTAACAACTCTTTATTTTTCTGTTCCTACAGGTGGCCAAAGTGACCTACGTAGACGGGGACAGTCCAGTCAAATTCTCCACTGAGACTTCCTTTGTTGTCGACAAGTATGAGATACTCTAAAGACTTTTGAGCGAATTATTTTTCTAGCCTGCCTGCCTACCCGCGTAACAGTTTGGATACAGTACACCAGACTGTCCAAGCCTCATCGAAGGGGTGCAGTATTGGTGTATTTATGTTTGTATGGCACAAAATATATATGTTTATACAGAATGAATCTAAAAGTAAAACGAACCACGTCTTCTATGAATTCAGTTCAACTTGGAGCTTTTGGTTTTAATTTTAAAGCCACTCGGAAATTCACAGCCTGTATTACTAATGATTGTGAATCTGACTGGACCTTTAGGAGGCTTCATAATGCTTTAATTAAATAATAGTAGGAACCAGACCCTTTCACAGTTCCATATGTTTTCTAGTTTGCAATCACACTCATGCATTTTTACATTATACTGACAGTTAATTGAGCAGACCAGTAATGTTTTCAGCTCTAAAGGCATCTGTGCCAGGGCCGTTACTGATCTGTATAGAGCTAATGCTTTTTATTACCCAACACTTTTGTTCTACAATGAGGATGGCAGTTTTTACACTTCTAAACATGGATGCACTCATTCCTGTTGGTATTAAAAAACAGAATCCAGCTGGTAACCAGTGCACTGTTCCCGGTATGCTCACAGCTATATGATAATTCATGTCGACATTTATTTCATCATTCTCTTAACTTCCAAACGAAAAGGCTGTGTACACAAAAACATATTTTTAATTTATTGACACTGAATCATAATGAAGTAGAAGTACATTCTAGATGGCTAGTTGGCAGTCAGGTAGTACAGCAGTCTGTATTTCAGCTCTGTATCGACTGTCTGGGCGTCAACACAGACACGATTGGCCCTTTAACTTAAATGGTATTATGGTGATGTGTGTAGAATTAAATGAAAATGTACAATAAGACATCTCAGAAAACAGAGGAAGATTATTTATTAAAACATAATTTTGAGTTCAAATGAAAACCATCCAGTTCTGTTGACAAATGTCCATGTGCACTAATATTCAACCACCAGCCTCAGTACTTGGTGGAACATCATTTTGACTTGATAACCTCTTATAAGTGTATGGCTATGTGCTTGTTCTTCTCCTGAAAAGCTTCATGCTCACTGAGGTTTTTTGAATTTCATTCTGCAACTTCTTTCTTTAAATCCCACCAAAGATTTTCTATGAGATTTAAATTTGAGTGCCTGTGCACTGTGTGGTCTCGTCATCAAGTCCTTGGTTGTTAATGGATCTTAGGGTTGCCATTGTGAATTGAATCGGTTCATTGCATATTTACAGCATGCTTACATAAACAATGATTAATTTAAAAGCTTTTTTAAAGTTATTTGTGTTTAATTCCTTTTTGCTTAATATGTGTCAGAATTCATTTACAGATCAGTACCCGGGGCATTGTATCTTCCTTAAAATGCTCATGCACAGACTAAGCAGTGGAGTTCACCACTATACCACTAACACTGATTTAAACATCTGTATGTAACTATCGCTGCAAAAGTTGGTGGAGATTTGGGCAGTTCTGGTTCAGAGAGAGACTCAAACTGTGGTCTGGAACAGTTTATACATTTGGTCTGGTGGTGCATAAAGCAAGCCTTAAATTTAGGATAAGTATGAGTATATAAAACTAGTGCATGAAGAAAAGCTGAAGTTCCTACACACACTACTATAATTTCACAATAGTATGTGTTAATAAGGACACTTTATAAATTAATTTTGGGTTTTAGAAACCCTGATTTTTAGATTTACACAAGATTAAATTTGTGGAATCATAAGGTATGAGATCTGGTTGAAGATATGTTTTCAGTGAGTACCATCAATCTGCACGGGCTTCAGCCTGTTATAGCAGATACTTAACACCCCATTTATAGTATTTTTTGTTGTTGTTGGTTGTATATGACAGTCAGAGTCTACATGCCTGAAGGAGAACACTAATCAACACCGTAATTACTGCGGACTCTAAAATTCTTGAAAAAAACAACAACCTTAGACTGAAGGCTCGTATCTGCTGAAACGCTCTTAAATTGCTCTTGTTTAGCAGTGTGTTAACTGGATGTATCTGAATATGAAATTAGTTTGTCAGGACTAAACGTTCTCAGCACTTGCTTTGGTTGTGATGGTTTGGTTTTTCCAAAGGCTAAGTTTTAAGTTCAGCAGCAGTTGTATATTTAGCTTTTGTAGTAGCAACAAGCTTATGTTTATTCTCTCCATTTTTGTTTTAAGTTTGGAAACATCAAAACATTAGAAGTCCTCCTCCAATATTGTTTTTTTCCTGAGTGGTACATATTTTCTCACCAATATCATTTTCTATTTTCAGCAGTACTTGGTGAACAATACTTCTTTGAGGAATTATTTTAATATGCAATGAAAGAAGTATAACATTCCAGCTAATATCAAA
This sequence comes from Trichomycterus rosablanca, assembly GCF_030014385.1. Classification (NCBI taxonomy): domain Eukaryota; kingdom Metazoa; phylum Chordata; class Actinopteri; order Siluriformes; family Trichomycteridae; genus Trichomycterus; species Trichomycterus rosablanca. Next base: position 24,517,831 of record NC_086007.1, read on the forward strand.
TTATTGTTTTGTTATTAAAGCATATTGCTTGAATATTCATGTGTGCTTTATTTTGTCTTGGTGGTAATATATTTGTGTGTGCGTGTGTGTGCGCAAACATATTTGGACACTTGATCATGAGCTAGTTTGACATGGCATTTCAAAAACACATGGTAATAACAGAGTGATTTCTGTGTGATCTTTTCAGCTATAACAACAACCACTCCTCAAGACTTTGAAGCACGTCTGTGGCAATTTATACACACCCAATCACAAACATATATGCACATGCACACACACATTTGACTGACTAGGTTTGGTGGCCCTGAGATGAGCTGGTGTCCTGTACAGGGTGTGTTACTGCTGTGCACCCCTGACCAGGATAAAGCGATGGTAACATGAACATCTACCTTTGTTATGTAATTCCATTTTACTGTAACTATTTTAAGTGATTTATTATTTTCTGATTATTGATTTTTGTTTGCAACATAGTTTTTTTCTTATGCAAATGCTGTTGGATCTACATACGGTTGCAAGATAAACATTTTGATACTTTAGAATGACAAGGATTTCTGCATTAATAACTCAAAGTGTGGTCTAATGCATTTAAAGTACAAAAGGTTTATTAAAACACTGTCATAATTCTGGTAACCGGTGCAACATCAGCAGCTAGAATGGTTCATAAATGTTCAATTCTCATTTGGGTTAAACCTGGGTCTAGTAATTCCAATGTTTTTTTTTTTGTTTTTTTTTAATAAATCCTTCAGTTGCTGGCATACATGTTTTTGAGATAATTATCTTGTTACTTTATCCCGGTTGTTTTTTTTGTTCCCTGAATGAAATACCCAGCCCCAAACTATTAATGCTTCATCTATTTTTCATGTTGCTATGCAGTTTTATCCTCTAAACTTTCTTTTCTAATGAATTTAGGTGACACGGTGGCTCGGTGGGTAGCTCCGTCGCCTCACAGCAAGAAGGTCCTGGGTTTGATCCCCAGGTGGGGCGGTCCAGGTCCTTTCTGTGTGGAGTTTGCATATTCTCCCCGTGTCTGATTGTTTGAAGTCTGGATAAACTGTAACTTCAGATGAAAGCACTTGTGTTTCTGGGTAAACAGGACCCGTTGCGACCATAAAAAAGCGGTTGATGAAATGAAACGGTTATGTACAATAATAAATGTCAGAACTTATAACAATGCACAATATATTATTTTCTATAGAAGTAAACATTATATTGCATTATATGCAAATAAGTACAGTAGATCCCCAAGTGGGGTGGTCCAGGTCCTTTCTGTGAGTCTTTTCAGGCTCAATTTCATAAATAAAGTGCAATTCTACCACTTGACCAGCAGGTGTCACTGGAACATTTCATTCATTTCATTTTCATCAATAGCTTTATCCTGGTCAGGGTCCACTGTGAAACATAGGGCGCAAGGCAGGATTACCCTGCACAGGGCACCAATCTATCTGTTATTTTCTTGGGGAAACACTTTTACAGCATAGAAGGAATAAATAGGTAAAGAGGGCCGGGTAATTTCGTAGCTTAACCTCTGAGCTAATGTCACAAAAGTATATAAATGCTCTGTTTAAATGTTTACCATTTAACCTCTTTGGCAGAATGACGTTACTGGTTTGTATTCCAGTCTGGCTGGCATCCCCAAAGCTCTGCTGCCTGGTATTGGGGGAAAGAAAATCCTAGATTTCTGGTGGGAAACAGTCAACACGTGAGTTCAGTTCCATTTCATTTTTATTTTGAAGATGTTTTGCTTGGTTAGGTTCACTTCATTCTTCTTTTCTTCCAAAGGCGTCAACTTTTCACTGAAGTCTACCTGGTGACAAATGCAGATAAGTGAGTTTCTTTTGCTCATGGTTCTTAAAGTTCTGTGTTCCAGGTACATTTAGAAACACCATACAGTTAAAGTCAAAAGTTTGCATTATGTTTTAAGAAACAGTGCATCATGACAGCTTTTATTTTTTATTGGCGGTTCTTGGATAACAACTAACTTTTCAGACAAATAACCTCTCAGCAAAAGGGTGGAAGTGACCAGGACTGACAGGATTAGGAAGGAGTTTTTTACAGGGACTGTGCAGGTAGGATGTTTATTCCTGATGTCATACCATCGTTTCAGGTACAAACATTATGAGCGGTGGGCGACAGCCAATGACTTTCCAGTGGAGAATGTGGTGAATGATGGCAGCACAACTTTAGAAAATCGTCTCGGAGCAGTCGCTGACCTGGAGCTGGCCATTCGAAGCCGCGGATTACAAGACGACATCATGGTGGTATGGCGAGGGCTTCTCAGATTAACCTGTATCGCTCGGCTTGTTTTCAGCAGGTAATGCACAATGATGTCTTGTTTTCTGCCTACAGATAGCAGGAGACATGCTCTGTTCTGATCAAAATCTTGACATTGCTCAAGTTATTCGCTTCTTCAGATCCAAAGTAAGATCAAATGTTCTGTGTTATAGGTGGGAGAAGTGGCAAAATATCCTGTGATGTTTGGTCTTATCGACGTTCGCTGGCAACATGCTAGCCAAAATAGTATTTGTGTTAAACATATGAACATAATGCCAGGGCACCAGAACCGACACGTGATCCAGTCCACAAGATCCCATGTGACAAATTCTAAAGCAGAGCATTTAAATTCACATTAGACTTAATTAAAGATTATATTCAGCCTACTGGGTGGCAGATGCTGGCGGCAGCCATGTAGCACTGATAGTGACCTATAAACACTCATTCTAATTCGAAGGATCCAATCCACCATCTGCTTTTTCTATGAGGTGGGATGCCAACATTTTAAATGTAATGACATTTAGGTAATACAGTGTCAACTTATCGTCATTTTGTCCAGCCCTGATATGTTTTGTTTTTATAAAGTTCATACATTAGACAGATTTGTATATGCATTATAAATTAGACAATTTGTGCAAATTGTGTTACAACCAATTCACGCCTCACAGCAAGAAGGTCCTGGGTTCAATCCCCAGGTGGGGCGGTCCGGGTCCTTTCTGTGTGGAGTTTGCATGTTCTCCCCGTGTCCGTGTGGGTTTTCTCCGGGTGCTCCGGTTTCCTCTCAGTCCAAAGACGTGCAAGTGAGGTGAATTAGAGACACTAAATTTTCCATGGCTGTGTTCGATATAACCTTGTGAACTGATAAATCTTGTGTAATGAGTAACTACCCTTTCTGTCATGAATGTAACCAAAAGTGTAAAACATGGCATTAAAATCCTAATAAACAAACAAACCAATTCAAGCACCATTCAGCTTCATTAATCAGACTCGTGTGATGTTTCAGACTGGAGAGTTGGCTATATATTATGAGCTGGAGGAAGGAGAGAAGTGCAGCACCCGAGGCATTGTGGAAGTATGTCCAGATTCTCACAGGTAAAAGCTACTCTAGAATAAGCTAAAACCTTTACATTTTGATTTATATCAGTACCTTTGAATGTGTTTTAACTTATAGACATTCATTATAAGCATTTACCAGAAAAGTGTGTTTAAATAAAGCCCACTTTTGGTGGTGTTACAGATGGTTTTGTTAGTAAGTGGCTCATATTATTATGGGACGGGGTTGTTTGTATAATTCAGCCTCTTTGCATTTCAGCATCAAGCGTTTCCTTGAGAAACCACAGGAGGGGGTCACTTTGTCTCGTCTGGCCAGCGTGGTCTTCTACTGCCTCCGCAAAGAGACGCTATCTTACCTCTCAGACTTCCTGCACAAGCAGCCGGATGTGGAATACAGGACGCTCGGCAGGTTCTGGGTCAGTGTTCAGCTTCAGTTTATTCTTAACAAAACAAGAAAACAAAATTGCACAATGATGAGAACATGAGGAACGTGGCCTTTCAGAATGAATATTTCAAGGTTCTGTAATGTGACACAAAACCTTCATCTGTGTCTGAATGAACTCTGTTCTGTTTATGTGTCCTTGGTTAGGAATGGCTCATAAATGAAGAAAAATTGCCAGTGTTTGGCATGAAGCTGCCAACAGGATTCCAGCTAATTGGCCAAGTGGTGCGTACCAGAATACTAAGGACTTTTAGGATAATTATAAACAAACTGGCCAAAAGTATGTGGACACTCCTTCTAATTGTGTTTTCATTGATCTAAAATACATTATAATGCTTTGAACTTTGTGGCAACAGTTTGGTTAAACTGTTTGGCCCCGCTGAGTTCCCAGAAAAAAAAAGTTTGCACAGGCATGCTGAAACAGAAAAGGGCTTTCCCCAAACTGTTGATATAAAGTAGCACTCAGGTGGGCTATTATGCTAGCCTGCCACTGCTGATATCCGGGTTTGAATCTCAGAGGTGCTATCAGCCGACTAGGAGGGTGGTGACCAAAGCCCTGTGATGGATTGGCACCTTGTTCAGAGTATACCAGTCTTACGCCCAGTGTTTTCCGGTGAAATCGGACCCACTGCAGCCCTGACTGGGATAAATCTTGATTTTACATACCTGTAAGCAATTAACATAGCTGAAGCACCAGGATTCAATATTTATGAGGGGTGTCCACATACATTTGGCCATGTAATGTATTACTGATGTTTACTTTATTGATAAGAATAATTCACCTATAATGCTCAGTTAGGTTAATAGAGTATGTGTGCTATTTTAGGGTCTGTCTGATTACACCAAATGGCTGGCGCACTACTCAACCAAACAGCAGGATTCACCAGCCAAGCCCATCACGTTCCGCTCCTATGCCAGGTCAGCCATAACACACCAGCCCTCATCAACACAAGTGAAAAAAGTTCATTCTGACCAAACAACCCTGACTAAATACAAACAAATGGACATTTTATACCTTTAAAAAACTCACAGTACAAGCAGGAAAAAGTATGTGAACCTCTGTGGATCGTAGATGTCCCTTTAAAAAAATAATAGAAGCAAAAACCCCTCTATACCCCTCCGCTATACTCTGGAAATACTGATCCGTATTTCTAGTTTGCAAATATGGACAATGCTAAAAGGTGCAAAAAGAAATTGTACAGGATAATTTTAGAGCAGCTGTCCATCGCCTGAAGCTTAATGAAAATTAAAAAGTGTGGCAAGACAGTCACCCAAAACACAGGAAATGACCCATAGAAAAAAAGTCAGTGTTCAGACCTTATGTTAATTAAGTTCCTGTCATAAAAAAAATTCTCCTCCTGTGCATGATTGCTGCTAAATAAAATTCTACTACACTCAAATACATTTACATTTTTTTCTAGCCTAATATTACAATTATTAATCATATGTGTTGAGGTATGTGTAAAGGCATTCTTGTGTATGACTTCTGCCCATTTGACCAGGGTTGGGCTGATGGGAAATCCCTCTGATGGCTTCCATGGTAAAACCATCGCTATGAGCATCTCGAACTTCTGGGCCGAAGTCACACTAATAGAGAGTCACACTCTGGTAGGTGAAAATCGCTTATCAGACCAAGATAGGCATGACTGCTTTTTTTTAAATAAATTTTAACGGTTTGTGTTTAGGTCCTCCTTCCTCATCCACTGAACGATCCCACTGAGTTTGGCAGCCTGCAGGATCTGTTTCGCATCAGCCACAAAGAGGGGTTTGTTCTTTTTTTCTATGAACTTCCTGTCTGTTTTTGCTTGGTGTGCAGACATTGTATCCTGTATGAAATGTGATAGTAGAATAACTTTTTTTCTCTCCCGTGCAGGTATTTGGGAGGTCTGAGACTGCTGCAGGCCACCTGTAAGAAGTTTTACCAGTTCTGTTCAAGTCAAGGGTGAGACACACTACACGCCACACATCGCAAAGTGAACAGTACACGACCAAAAGGACTTAAGGTGTTTTAGACACACCACTAGTTTGGTGTGCAGGAACTCAGAAATAGTGGCCTGCACAGAGCCCTGATCCCAACCCCTCTAAACATCTGTGGGATGAACTGGAATGCTGAACTCCCACAGACAGATTTCGAATTCTTGTTGACAGCCTTCCTAGTGAGTTGGAGTCTGTTGTGGTCAAGAAAAATGGACCAGCTTCATACTAATGCATGATTTTGAAATAGGATGTTCAACAAGATTGCTGTCAGGTGTCCACATACTTTTGGACTATATTTTAATGGGTCATTCAGGGGGTATTTAAATATAGGAGACAGCTGCTCGGGTGGCACAGTGATCTAATGTGCCAGCCCACAAATACTGTCAGTTTAAAATCTTTGTTTGAATCTATGATGTGCTGTCAGCTCGGATGGGTGTCAAATAAGCACATTGGCTGTGACTGAGGGGGGAAGGTTGATGGGGTTCCACATTGCTGCTGCAAGTGCAACATCTGCTGGCTGTTTGTGGCGCTTGCAGTGGTGGATGATTTGCAGAGTGCAAAGCATGACTTCACCTGGTAGGTGAAAAGAAGTTGTCACTGACTGGGGCATTGTAAGAAAGGGCATGTGCTAGTCTACAGCTCTCTTTGGCCAGGACGGGGTGGTGCAAGTGGACGAGGAGTTGCACTTGGGAACTGAAATGACTAAATTAAAAGAAAAATGGGAAAAATGCAGCAACATTCTAGAAAATGACCACATTTCTTTTTGCATCATTGTGCTTTGCTAATGTTTGTTGTGTTTCTTTTCGGATTAACAGTATTGCTCTCACCAAGCAGAATTTCACTCTCAAGTATGACACTAATATTCCACGACAAGTGGTGAGTAAAGAGAAGTTTTTCTGTAATAAGATTAACTGATGTTAACTGAAAAATAATGAACAAATGCACAGTTTGTTTTTAATGGTTTACAACAAGATATATATACTATATAACATATACGCAAACATGGAGAAATATTTTGTCTTATATAATTTCCCCTGTCTGATTTATTTTAGGGCCTAGCTGGCAGTAGGTAAGTTTTTATCAACAAGAATATCATGAAAATATGTTTGGTTTTTTTGTGATTTCTTTTGTAAATGTATGTAATATCTGTAATAAATGTATAATTTAATTGTATGTTAATATGTAATACATTCACTGGCCCCCATGGTAGAAATGTAATTACCAAATCAGTCATGTGGCAGCAGCAAAATGCAAAAAAATCACTCATCCACAGATCCATTTACATCAAACTATACAATGACGAAAAAAGTGAGTTCAAATAACAGTGGCATGGTTGTTTGTGCTAGAGTTACTGGTTTGAATCTGCGAATCTACTGTGATTTGCATACACACCAGGCTTTAAATTTTACAATATAGCATTTAAAAAACATCCAGTGACTGGCAGTTCTACAAGATGTTAATGAGAGAGGTCCGAAAAGAATGACCAGACTGGATCAGGGAAGCAAGAGTAATTGAATAACCTTTCTGTACAACCATGGGGAGCTTTCAAGCATCTCAACACACAACACATCAAACCTTGAGGCGGAGGGGCAAATGTGTCAACATGGCCCAAAATATGAAATAAATGTTTTCAACATTGTAAAGTGACTGATTATTTCTGAGAGCAAATGAGTTGTGCCCTGATTTAATATAATATGTGTCTATTATGTGTATTTTGAAGTGCAATCGTATCGTCTACCCTGAAGTGCCTGATGAAGTTTTACAACCTTACAGAAAATGTACGTTCAGCTTTAACAGTCTTTTCTTTTTACTGCATTCGATGTAGCTGTGCCTGAATTATAATACTGAATCTGCTTTGTTGTTAGGATCTCCCTAAACCAATCCGAGCCAACTTTATACTGAACGTGGAGACTGACGAGCTCTTCATTACTGCTGGACTGCAGGACCGAGTGGTGCAGGTCAGTCTGGAAAAAGGTTCATTCTTTATAAATGTAGGTACACTTTTCTCATGATGTTGTTTTTTAATGCTCTTACAGGTCTATGAAGGCTTGGTGTACATGGACTTTAACAAGGAGACAATGGACAAGCAGGGCTATGGTACTTATTTCAAAATCAAAATTCTCCTATAGCTTGTGAATTAATAGATACTGTACTGTTTTTGGGGTCACCACGGTGGACCTCAGCATATCAGATTAGGCACAATTTTTATGCTGGATGCCCTTCCTGATGTAGCCGGGTTTGGGACCAGCACTGAGAGCACACTGACAAGTGCACCTAGGCTATTTTGACCATTTTGTCTCTGACATTAGCCAATCATGTCCATGCAGATGCCTGATAACACCTCTGAGATTCGAACCACAGATCTCAGTGGTACTGTGGCACTGTGCCACACAAGCGCATACATACGTGTGTTAATTATGCTTGACCAGAAACATACATTAAGAGCTTCTCTGTATTTTTATGTGTAGGAAATTACATCACCATGGACATGAGCGATCTCCCCACCTTTTGGTTGGCTTACCTGGGGGATCCTAGTGACTCTGGTCGCATTCACAGCAATGTGAGACAGCGCTGGCTAAACGGTAAGTCCCGAGCATTAATGCACTTGAACTTTTAAACCAAACATTCCCCTGATCATCTCTTAAGCTCTGTTGTCTTTGACTAGGTGATCCTGATGTTGTTGAAGTCATGAAGCAGTTTGCTGAACTTACAGACCAGGCCCGGTTGGTTACATTTCTCGGCTATGTCCTGTCAACATGTGGATTATACATGACAAATTAAACTACCTTTCACTTTTTTCTGACTATATATGTATATGCTACATCTTGCCTGTTGTGCTCAGGACTCTGCTTTTACAACTGCAGTTTAGTTTTTTGGCAGGAGGCTTAAACATACATAGAGGAACACACTATAGTCTCTGTATTTCTTTGCCACCTGTGTTGGTGCGTTGATCTCAAGTAGACAGCAGTCGGTGTTGCAGGATTATGGTCGAGATTCCCACACTGTTTGAATGCCACAGCCTGAGTATTAGTTTTATTTTGTTGCTGACCATGTGGATCACCATCCAGCAGGATGATGATCACAAAGCACACATCACCTCAGACTGGTTCCATCAACACCTGATCTAAATGTAGCAGGGCAAATTTGGAATGTGGTAGAATTAGAGATTTGTACAGCTGACTAATCTGCAATAAATGTGGACCAGAATCTGATCTGTATGAAATAATGTCCAATACCTGGTAAAATAATGTGACAAATAATGGAGGCAGTGAATTCCATCCAGCATTGAAATTGGCTGTTTTTATTAACGTAGCCAGTTGGACATGTTACTGTAAATCACAAAGTAGATTGTATACATTTCTGGCCACTAGCATTTTTATTGAAATCTAAAAAAAGCTTAACAGTGCACAGTTACACAGACTTGTTACACGCCCAAGAGACAAAGCTACTGCTAGTCTAAACACAGGGTAGTTTTTACACTTGGTTTTTATATAGTCAAACATATTTATACTGTAAAGAGAATTTATCAATTTTAAGCTGTGTAAAAATACACTTCATGTTTAATGCAGGGCAGACTTTCAGTCTAAGGACTGGCCCAAACTAGCTGAGCTGATGGACAGGAACTTTGAACTGAGACGGTAAGATCCTTTTGTCTGTACTAGTGGTGTCAATCTTAGTTTCTGGAGGGTTTAACTCAAAATTGAAGTGGGGATGCAAACAGCAGTCATTTTTAGGGTTGTTCCAAACTGCGGCAAGCCTTTTAGAGTCCTCACTTACAGAGTAAGACCAAAGTGATATTAACTTCAGATGACAGCTAAACCTTGAAGTAATGTGACCCTCCAGGACAGGAGTCTGACAACCCTGATCTAATATTTTAAACTCATGGTGTATTGCAATGGTACCCACATTTCTTATATATAAATGTGCCCCTTTCCGTTTTTCCACAGGTCTGTCTACACTGATGACTGTTTGGGTTCAGGGAATCTCAGAATGGTACAACTGGCGAGACAGGTAAAGCATGGAATTAAACTAGATCATTGGATCAACACTTTCCATCAGGGAAGAACCTAACCAGGTCTTTGACTGATTTGGTTTTACCGTTTTCAATTTTATTTGAAAATAATTATTTATCAAACTTGTTCAGCCATAATCATCAGTTCCTAGTCCAAATGTGTTACCGTGTAAATAAATACTCATTGGCTGATGCATCAATGTAATTAAGGGAAAGAAAACTGCTTTCTCTAGCCACCATAAAACACATTATTACTAAAAAAAACATTCACGACTGTTAAAAAATAAATGAGACTAAAATGTCTCTTGGTACGTTTATGGGAAAATTCCTTTGCCACCTACAAATTATTTTGTACTTGTACCTAATTGTTCCTTCAATTAATTTTGTGAATACCAGTGAAAGCTTGACACACTTTCCTCTCTTTTGTACATGCAGTTTGGCTCTGCTGTGAAATTGCCTGGCAGTGGAGGTGCTGTAGTGGGCTTGTGTTTGGACCCTGAACAAATGGTAAAAAACTGTATAAATAAATTAAGGAATAAAGTTAGCAAACACCCATATTAACACAGTGAAAAGTAATTTACTCAGACCAGTAAACCTTTTATGTGGAAACATTGTACAATTCCTTTCTATTAAACAAATATTACCTTTGCAGTTGTAATTAAACATGAGTTTTTGTTGCTTGTTGTACCATTAGGAGGCGATGAAGAGAGCATTCCAGGAAGCTGGCTTTGTTTTCTGCCTTGTTGTGCCTCACAATCCAGCTGAGAGTGCAGTACAGAGATCAAAATAATGTTCTTATTGAATGAGATATGAATAAGATAACATTTCTGCACCAAAATGATTAGCAGCTGAGAGATCTAAAATCTTGGGAGAACTAGAGGACATTGTTCCTGGGTGCTATACTGACTGGGTTCTGTGCTACGGTGGATTTTCAGCTCTGGTCGCGAATATGAGAGTCACTGAACTGTTGTTGCTGTGTGTGTCTGGCAGCACAAACAATTGTCCAGTTAAAGTGCTATCAATGCCAGCATTGTACACCCTTCCTGTCCAGTACAATAATAGCCAAAGACTCAGGACAAAAAAGGAGTTGTGAGGTATTTCTGTATGGAAACAGTTGCAAATTTCAAATGTATTTTGTACACATCATGGTGCAATTGCACACACAGTTGATTAATTTACATATTTTATTGTTTTTAAATACCACCCTTGCAGCAGATTGATACCTTTTGGGTGCTCCTTTTAGGGGTATCCACATATTTGATTTGGCACAGTTTTTATGCTGGATGCTCTTCCCTTTCTCAACCCTTATTTATCTGGGCCTGGGATCGGCACTAAAATGCATAAATGTGTCTCCCCAATGCGTAGGTTCACATAACACCATGCACTGCTGTTACCATCAGTGTGACTTCTACGATTACACCACACAAGCTCACAACCTCTGCAGCTAATTTATTTTTTAAAATAATATTTTATCAAATTTTAAATCACATTAAAAAAAATAAGCAATAATTGTAACATGAAGGTTTGGACACCCTAGTACGTCACTTTACTGTCAATACTTTCAGATATCACATCTTGTAAACACCAGCTGTTAATTTTTCTATTATTGTTTTATGAATTTCCACCTGTAACTCATATATTTCTAAGCCATTTTCTAGACAAACTGTGACGCATTTGCTTCAAGAATTACCTGAAATCTATTTTTTCATCTTTTCATCCGATGTTTCCTGTGCCACTGGCTGTCACACAAACCCAAAGCGTAATAGATCCGTCCATGCTTAATAGTTAATGAAGTTATGTGAGATAGCTGCAAAGGTTGTGTTGTTTTTTTTTACTTTAAAAATCAGGTAAAACAGGGATTTATATTAAATACATCTTTGCATAGAACTGTAAATCTGCTTTCAGTCAACCAGGAATTATGTAATTAATATGTTTTTGATTATGTTTTACAATGTGAGAAAAATTATAGATGTTATTTTTTACTTATTTATGACTACAAATTGTGAACTGTCCAAACAGTTGAAACTTGTAATAAGCTGTATATTAAAGGAAATCAATTTACAAAGTTTGAAAAACGATTCCTCTTTTTTTTCTTTTTTACTTAAAAGAAACAACTGACAACTAAAAATTGTGGCTTACTTCTAGAGCCACACTCAATAAAAACATTATTTTGCATGTTGCCCAAGCTAGATTGCTTGACTGCTACAGCAAAAGAGAAAAACTCTGTTCCCTGTACATTATCAGCATACCTTTATAGTGTGATTTCCGCCTGCTCTGATATATTTGTAGCAATATGTGTTTTATGGTCTTTTTTTGGTCTCCATATGACCCTAACTGCCCTTTGTGTAGTGAAAGTGCTCTGAAATATCACATCACTTTTCCTTCCGCTTTATTGCACTTGCAGCCTGTAAGTAGCATTTTACCAGAAAGCATCAATTCACATTTGCCATGTACTGTATGTCGTACTACAAATCTCACATGCATGGATTTTTTGAAGAAGCTATTGCCCAAGTTTGAAGTATATTGTTAATTTTGTATAATAGGTTTTATACCCTGGTTTGCAATGGGTGTGGCTGGAACACCTAAACGAAATAAATAGGAAAGACGTCCACACATTCTTGGCCTTATTATTACTACAGTGGAACCTTGATTTAACTGATTTCGGATTTGACGGACAAAATCTGGAAAACCGAATGTCCGGTCCTAATCTTTAAAATTCCTGTGAGAAGCGTACCAAGACCAGTAGTTCAGTAATTGTCTACTACCCTGTGCATGTTTCTCTGTTTACATTAGTGATGGGCTTTATTTTGTTGGAAGGCTCACTTTGTTCTCGGCTTTTTTTCTCACGTGTTTTACGCTACATTTTAGTTTAGTTTAGTTTTAGTGCTTAGTTATGCACCAGCACTGCTCCACTAGCCACCAGCAGTGCTTCAGACTCAGAATAATCCCCACTATACGATCTCCGGGGGGAAAAAAACATCTCCCCCACACAAGGTAAATGAAATTCCTCCCTAGTAGTACAGTACACCAATTGTAATATTTATTTACAGGTTTTACATTACATATTTACATCTATTTACACTTTTATGGACCTTTGTGCTGCGTTTTTGTATATTTTCGCACTCCCTGGAAAAAACCTCGCTGTTTCGGACATTCACATTTTACGAACCAGTGCTTCCCTCTTTTGTTAAATCTGTTGAATCGGCTAAGTGGGTAGCACTGTCGCCTCACAGCAAGAAGGTCCTGGGTTCGATCCCCAGGTTGGGCGGTCCGGGTCCTTTCTGTGTGGAGTTTGCATGTTCTCCCCGTGTCCGCGTGGGTTTCCTCCGGGTGCTCCGGTTTCCTCCCAGTGAGGTAAACTGGAGACATTAAATTGTCCAAGACTGTGTTCAATATAACATTGGGAACTGATGAATCTTGTGTATCGAGTAACTACCGTTTCTGTCACGAATGTAACCAAAAGTGTAAATCATGACGTCAAAATCCTAATAAACAAACAAACAAACTATTCATCAGGTCAATTCTGAGTGCTGGTGTCCATACAGATAGGCTTTTTAATGGCTTGTTTGTTGTTCGTGTATCATCTATCTTATTGCTGCCCAGCCTCTTCCTCTTTTATCTTCAATTCATAACAAGCTTAATTTGTCTTTTCCAATAAATTAGTTCATCTCACAATGTGTCCAGCATGAGAGAGCTTCAGTTTGGTAATCTGGGCTCTACGTTGGAGGCTACGTTCGACATAAAACAAATGTATCATTGATTTTTTTCTCTTTTATTTTAATAATACTATTATATTTATTGTTCATTAAATGATAGTTTACTGTGTCGTACTTGTGCTTTATGTGAGAGGATAGGTTCGACTTGGTCAAGGATCCAAACAAAAAGGGTTTGTTGACTTCATTGCTATCTAAGATACTCTCAAGTCTTCCCAACACCAAAGTTCAAGTGTCCCGCCTGTTTACTCTCTAGCTTGTGACCTTTTACATCCATATAAAGACACAGAAGACCACAGCCTGGACAATTCTGATCGTTGTTTTAAGATGTGGCCATATAATGTATATTAAATAAAAATATAAGTGCTTGTTGTTTCCCCTCACTGAGATTGTGCTAACGGTTTAGCTGAGGAAGCGCAAGCGTGGCGCGTGCTCTCTCTCTCTCTCTCCCTCGTGCTCGCGCTCTCTCTCTCTCGCGCTCTCTGTAGTGAACCGTTAGGGGCGGTGATGATGATGGTCGTTCAGAACTTCTGACAACCATCAACTACGGGTCTCTGGTTCCGCTGTTCTTATTATTTTTATGTTTGGAGTGAATTGTTTTCCGTATCCTGAGGCATGGCAGCAAAGGAGGATCTTTATTCCAAAATTATTCCTCGCAAGCTTCGGGCAAACCGAACCAGTACAGTTAAACAAGGCTCACATTCGGATGTGCTTGTTTCTATGGGCTTCCCTCACACCAGAGCGTAAGTGTACAGCTGTCATCATACTGCTGTTGTTGTTGTTGTTGTTGTTGTTGTTGTGGCTGTAAATGTCTTCCAGCTGGTTTATTATTGCTAAGTGCAGTCAAGTCGATTCAGACTCCTGGCATCCATATGGCTTGTGTTCCTCCAGTGTTTGGGTCTTCAGGCTTCTTAATTATTCCTGTAATTGTATCTACTTATCTTCTTTGGGTCGTCCTCTTCCTCTTTTACCCACATTTACATTTACATTTTTGTCATTTAGCAGACGCTTTTATCCAAAGCGACTTACAATTATGACCGAACACAAGTTTGAGCAGTTGAGGGTTAAGGGCCTCGCTCAAGGGCCCAACAGTGGCAACTTGGCAGTGGCTGGGCTTGAACCGGCAACCTTCTGATTGCTAGTCCAGTACCTTAACCACTGAGCTACCTTCAACTCCTTCAAGCATATTTTTCTTTTCCAAAGAATTGGGATGTGCCAACATTTGAGAGCTTAAATTTGCCTTATTATAATTTTATTTTACACTGTTATAATAAAAATGTCGTGTTGTTAAATTAAAACTTACCAAAAATAATTTGGTCTTGTAACAATAACAGATTCAGAACCCCTGTTTATCACACTTTTAAAATACTTAAAACATTTACATTTACGGTGTTTAGCAGACGCCTTTATCTAAAGTGACTTACAGTAGTGTGACAGTATACAGTCTGAGCAATTAAGGAAGGTCCTGGGTTCGATCGCCGGGTGGGGCGGTCCGGGTCCTTTCTGTGTGGAGTTTGCATGTTCTCCTCGTGTCTGCGTGGGTTTACTCCGGGTGCTTCGGTTTCCTCCCACAGTCCAAAGACGTGCAAGTGAGGTGAATTGCAGACACTAAATTGTCCATGACTGTGTTTGATATAACCTTGTGAACTGATGAATCTTATGTAATAAATAACTACCGTTTCTGTCAGGGCCTTGCTCAAGGGCCCAACAGTAGCATCCTGGCAGTGGTAAGGCTTGAACCAGTGACCTTCTCATTACTAGTCCAGTATTTTAACCACTAGGCTACAATGACCCAACTGCTTTAATGTTTTGTTGATATTTTTCTCTTTTATTTTTAATAATACACATATATTTTATGTTTATTAAATTATAGTTTATTATGTTGTACCTAATTAATCTATTTAATAAAGTATTTAATAAATTAATTCCCTTTTTACGTTTCCTGCTGTTTTATTCCACTTTCACTACAAGATTTAGCCAAAAGTGTGTGGACACCTCCCAGTTATTGGGTTCAGGTGTTTTTTGTGTGTTTTTTTTGCATTTTCTCCCCATTTTCCTCCCGATTTAGCGACTCAATTTTGTCTTCCACTGCTGAGAGATACCAGATTGCATCCGAGGAGAGCACGTCGCTGTACGCCTCTTCCGACACGTGCACGGCCCTCCTCTTCTCGCCCCTGCGTTCTGCACAGGCGTCTCTTCCGCCAATCAGGGTCCTTACACAGCGTATGAAGACCCACACACGCACACATAGTTCGGCCCCCACCCTGCAGATACGGTGGCCAATTAGTATCTGCTGCAGGCACTGCCAGTTGTGCCCGCCAGATGGCGCCCAGCCGACCGGTGGAAACACAGAGTTTCGAACCGAGGAGTTCAGAAACTCTGTGCTGGTGTGCTAGCGGAATATCCCACTGCGCCACCTGGGCGCTGAGTTCAGGTGTTTTATATAAAACCTTTAGTGAGGATCAGTTGAAGAACCTCTGTTTATAGACTTAGTTCTCAATTCAACTTGAAAACCGAAAGTTCTACAGTTGGAAGTGGTGACACAATTACTATTCACTATGAAACATTAAGTCCTTAAAATACACCTATGAGTCAAAACATTAGGACCATGTGCAGCTATGCTGTCAAAACAGCTCTGATCCAGAGACGTGGACTCCACGGAGTGGGAGTCCTGTACTATCTGGTATCAGTTGTGAGGTGATCATGGATTGTGATGCACACTGGCCTGTCTGTCCATGTGATATTGGAGAAAACAGGATTTGTTGGACCACTCATCATGTATATTTCTGAGATCTCTTTGAGATCTGCAATTTCAACTGATTTGCTTTGTGTCATAGAAATAACAGGAGCTGAATTAAACACCCAAAACCAAGGGGGTTGAATATTTGCTACTCTTTATTGTATTACCTTATTACCTCTCATAACAGACAGTACAGGGAGTTCAAGTGGCACAGTGGTAAACTACAGTACATTAGCCCACTATCACTGGGATCCAGGGTTCCAATCACCAGTGGTGCTATCAGTCAGACAGGTGTCTATACACAGACATTGTTGATTATGTCTGATGGGGGATTGATTCAAGTCCTGTCCGGTGTGTGTTACCACTCTGTGCCCAGTGATTCGTTAAAAGCCGGACACACCGCAACCCTGACCTGAGTAAAGCTGTGGTAAAACATGAAAAAGAAAGAAAAGGAAATGAAAGTAACAGTACAATATGAAGAGGTTAGCAAATCCTTTGGCTACCTGATGCTTTAGTGCAGTCAGAAACAGATCACAGAAAGTATGGAAACAGATCTCGGGTTCCCTGGGGCCCTTTTTATTAAATCAAGGTCATGTTTGCTGGTTTAATAGGCAGATAAACGCTTCTTGACATTGTCTGCCTTTTTGGAATAGTGTCCCATTTTATTGTGGGGATGGCCCAATTTTCTCTCTAATTTTCCAAATTTCTTTTTTTAACTTTTAGCCTGATAAAATAGGACAAGAAGTTTAACAGCCAGGTTGATCCAAAATCACTGCTGGGTTTAAATGCACGCATATGCAGTATAAAGTGAAGCTGAGATACAGGGGCGAGAGAACATCTGTGCCCATCACACCATGACTGATTTGGAAGATAAAAGTTTCTTTGACACCACTGCATTTGCATAAATTACACCAGTGCGTAAATGGTCTTTTTAAACCGATCATTTTTTCTTTGCTGAAGTTTGGATAGGGTTGGATTAAGATCTTGGTAGAATTACAACAGTGTAGTTTTTAGTAGGTGCAAGAAGTGTGTATTGGAATGGCTGTCTTTAATTGTGTTGGCTATCATTTAAAAGTCTTAATCACATGCTTAAAATGCTTTTACACTGGTCCCAAATTTCCATTTTCACGTCATTAGTTCAGTCAATATGTAGATGTTATGTTTCATCCTTCAGACCTTGACATTTGGGATAAGGAATGGTCATGTCTGTGCTGGTGACACAACCTGTCTTCAGGTCCATTGCCGTCACATGGTGGTTGTGATGTTCTTTTCTTGGTCTTTCAGATCTATGTTGTTTCTTAATGGCAGTTAAGACAGTGCATATTGGGAGATTTGTAGGGATGAATTAGCTCTAATGTCAGCTGTTTGGAGAAGTTGAGGTTGTTGAGGTTTTAGGGATTGAAAAATGTATTATGCATTGGAACTGCCAACTAATAGATCTTCTATTTATTTAGAGTAAACATGTAGGTACTGTTCTCAAAGACACCAGGAGAAGAGTCTCCTAAATCAACAGAACACAGGTTTAATTTAGTTTCTTTTTTCTCAACTGGTTTACCCTGGACAGGGTTGCGGCGGGCCCGGCTTCACCATGAAACACTAGGTGCACAGCAGGCTGCCAATCCATCGTAGAGCTTCGGCCTCTTCTGACTGAGAGGAGTTCAGAGTTTAGTTCAGCTGTGTAGAGGAATGAATTGTGATCATGGTGATTTTTGTCAAAGACCTTGTGAGAAACACAACAAATATAATGGATAATCATGGAGGAGAAGGTGTCATGGTGTGTGGAGCCTTTTTGGCTGCATGGACTGGTGAGCTGCTTTACTTTGAAGGGAAAAAACCGTCTCATAATCTCATAAGTTAGTTAATTTATTTGTTTAGTTCTTGCTTATTTCTTGCTAATGATTAGTAAAGATCATTAAAGGCTTTGCCATATTGTGCTTGGCATGTTTTTGTCAGGATTGTACTGTCTGTACTCTAAACTCAAATGGATCTTGGCCTTTGAGAACATTTCTCCCAGCTTGCATCTAGCCAAAGCGTTTGGCCGCAGTTGCTGCTGTGCCTGCAGGTGCTGCGTTTCATGGATGTAGATGGACAGCTGTGCGCCTCTCGACTCCTCAGTCAGTCCCAGACTCTGCCCCATGTGAAGCAGACGTAGCAGCTGTTGTTTTGAAGGCAACACTTGAGCCAGTGAAGATGTATGCAAACCCAGCACAGAATCACAGTCATAGACTGTGTGACCAAAAGTATGTGGACACCTGACAACCACAAGCTTGTCGGACGTCCCATTCCAAAACCATGGGTATTAATATAAAGTCCACCAACTTTTCTTCTACTCCTGTTGTGAGTATAACCACAAGGGTGGTGACTATTTGTGAGTCCAGGCAGTGATTTTGGAAAAAATCCACAATCCACTTCTAATTCATTGCAAGGGTCTTGCAAGATGAATGGGTTTAGGACTCCATCCCATCAAACTTACCAAACCACGTCTTTATGAACCTTGCTTTGTGCACAGTGACACAATCATGCTGGAACAGGGTGGGACGTCTCCAAACCGTTGGTGCAAATTTATTATGTTATTTAGTTCAGGGTTTTTTAAACACCAAAGGGTCGCGAGCCAAAAAAATGGGTGACAGAGAAATATAATAATAATGAAATAAACTTGCACACGAACGCCCCTCTTGTGGAGGCTTATGTTACATTTTGTAAACCACAGTGGTACCAGATTGTACATAGAGAAAGATGCATTGCTTGTGTTGCCTGGGTCACGTATTAATCATGGACAAATGTGGGTTGCTTGAAAAAACACTGATTAAGTTATACCCCTCTTTGCACCTAGTTTAGGTGTGGCTTAAACAGCAGATTTAAATATTTAGAAGGGGGCCATATCAGAATCTTTATTGGGCTTTTTTGGCCAAGTATGCCCACACATACAAGGAATTTGACTTTCGCTAGTGCACAAAAACACAACAAAAACAACACACATAACTTACTCTCTCTCACACACATACAGTACATACCTGTAAACATTTGCATGTGCAGTTCACATAATGGGTTATAAGGTGCAGTAATTCTTATGTGCAATATAAAAAATATATACATAGGAAATGGTTAGTAAATGTAAAAAGACCCGAGTATGGAATGTTGTGTGTCATTATATAAATTAAATAAGTAATTTGTAAGCGTGCAAGTGTCCTGAGGACGAACAGTTATTCTGGTCGCTCTGATCTTCGTGTGTATATATAGTGATACATGCACCTGTAAAACACACTGACACTAGCAGCACTTTTTGCAATGCTATAAATGTAATTTAGAAACACTGATAAGCTTTCACTCCAATAAGACGTTCAGTCCGCTTCAACTTTTCTGCACTTCCTTTCTCCACCAACAATGTGTCATTGTGTTGGAGTGTTGGCCAAAATGTTAGAGTTTGTGTGGGCACTCTCCCAGTAGTGAGTCCACCATCTGTGTTTGTTGTCCCCGTGCCAGAGAAAAGAACGCTCCATCCAAAACTTGAATGTCTTTCCAAGCTGTTGCTTTATTGCTTCATACTTAAGTTCTCGTACAGATTGATTGTTCCTTCTTCTGGTCACGTGTTGTATGTGTTCTACAGTCTGTGTTTGCTGTAGGATATCTGGGCTATCTGCTCCACTCCTTTTTATTTGCTGTCTGGCGTATACCGAGTCCCTTTTTGTCTTATTTTTTCTGAAAACTTGAGTTATTACACACTGGTGGACCGAGTAGCAAGTGCTGTGGTAACTCAGTTTTCCTAAGCATACACTTGCGTCCCCGTGGGGCAAACATTGCGATTTTTGTGGGCAGGCATGTGGAGCGTCATTCACCCCTCCACATTGTGCTGCAGATTTTATCTGGCTTCTTTTGTTATTTGGCCACCCTTATTTCATAGTTTCATTTTTGTTTGTGTCTCTTTGGCCACAGTATTATTCTGACTTGGTAAAGTGTACTGCATATTGGGTTCATCCTCCTTAGGCTCACAGGTAAGAGGCTACTTGTATACATGAAGACATGGCTTCTTTTTCTGCTCCGGGTAAATCTGTACAAATTTGTGATCGAGAGACTGTGGGTGAGCGAGAGAAAATATTTGCAGTCTATTTCTGTAGAATTTGGCCTTCTGCTCTGCATGAGTTCTGTAAAAAAAAGATAGTTTGATTCTGGCAAATCTTTAAATGCATCTTGTACTTGGATTTAAAACCACATCTATGAAAATAACAGAATATCAGAATAGCCTTCTAACACTTGTACAGTAATTCTGGGCCATATTTCTCTATGTTGATGTTTAGGAGGGAATTTTATAGGTATGCTGTACTGCTGACAGGGTGTTGGGTGATCAAGACTGATTTGTGCCAGTGACAGCAAACTTTCCCCTGTGCCCAAAGCAAGCTCTATAAGACATAAAGGACACAGATCTGCACAGGGCCCCGACCTCAGCCCCACTTCGGAATGAACTAAAACATCAACTGAGGCTTTCTTGACCAACATCAGTGCCCAGCCATACAAATGCTCTTTTGACTGAATGGGCACAAATTCCCACAGACATTCCTCAAAGTCTTGTGAGAAGCCTTTTCAGAGGAATGGCTGTTGTCATAGCTGAAAACAGAGGTCACTCTATTTTTATTCTCCTTTAGTTTTGTATTTACATTACATTTTATTTATTTTTAAAATTTCCTTGATGTTTGAATTGCTGCTGTAACACTGCACTTTCCCTTTGGGGACCCATAAAGTAATCAATCAATCAACCAACCAATTAATCAGCAAGCTCATGGTCATGTGTACATTCTCTATACATTCTCTCTCTCTATATATATATTCCCCTCTCGACTGTTACAGCCTCGGTTTTTCTGTCTGTAATGAAATCAGAATTAGAATCTGTGGACATTACACTGGTGGACATTGATCTTTTGTTCCATTGATAGTGTGTGTGAGGAATGTGAATTTAAAATGTAAAAAAGTGGTGGTTTAGCAGTTTATGCTTTGGGAAAAAGGTTGTAAATTTAAAATCTGAATAATGACCCAAGTTTTGACCTTTGTGAATATAAATGCGCAGTGACTCACATGTACACAGACATGTTTTATTCCGTATTGGTGGACTGAAGCATGTTTTGAAGAATCTTTGCTCATCATGATCTTCAGTAACTTGGAAATTATTCATCTGTTGAGCAGACACCGCTCGTGTTGGTGGATCCTCTACCACACATTTGTACAAACTGGTTGGGTGGAAACTGTTTAAATAGCATGACTTGTTTGTGCTACCTTGTTATAGGAGACACGTCATTAAATAAAATCTGTGATTTATATACACCAATTAGGCATAACATTATGACCACTATGTGGTAACATTATGTCCTTGTGTCTACACTCACTGTCCATTTGATCAGCTCCACTTACCATATAGAAGCACTTTGTAGTTCTACAATGTACCGTAGTTCTCTACATACTTTTTTAGCCTGCTTTTACTCTGTTCTTTAATGGTCAGGACCCCCACATGACCCCCACAGAGTAGGTATTATTTAGATAACCAACTCAAACAGCAGCAATAGATGAGCGATCGTCTCCGACTTTACATCTACAAAGTGAGTGGACACGGTATTTAAAAACTCCAGCAGCAGCGCTGCTGTGTCTGATCCACTCATACCAGCACAACACACACTAACACACCACCACCATGTCAGTGTCACTGCAGTGCTGAGAATGATTTGGCCACCCCCCTGACATAGCCAGTCATGTCTGTGTAGATCCCTGGTGGTGGACTACTGTGACAGACCGTCGCACCAGCCGAGCGCCATGCAAAATAACATTGTCTTTAATATGAATTATTAGCTTTAATTATTAGTAACAGTTACACTGAAATAATTCTTCCTTACATTTAAAATGTAACATTTTGCGGCATCCAGGTCCACTATATGCCCAAAAGGATATGGACACCATTCTAATAAATGAATTCAGATGCTTCAGCCACACCTAATGCAACCATGTAAATATGGTAACTGCTGCCAGCTTTGTGGCAACAGTGTTCCAGCCTGGATGGGGCCCAGTGCGCAAAGCAAGGTCCATCATACTGAATATGGTCAGAAAACAAGAGCCATCTGGCTGGAACTCAACATTAGTTGCATAAAGTAATACAAATTTCCTGCAACTCCATCTGTATCACAGGCCACGTTACAGGGTCCCGACATCAAGGCCGAAAACTATATTAGCGTGAGCAGGTCAGATCTCTGAATACTCAGGAAATGTGGCCTCTGTGTCCGTTCTATGTTTAGATCACCACTGGTGTACAATTCAAAGAGAAATGACTCAGGTAAAGAAAGTTCAGGCATGATTATATGTTCCATTTTTAAAGCAGCATTTGGTAGGGGGGGGGGGGGGGGGGGGGTCATATGTTTTATGTACTGTATTATTTCTAAATGTTAAATAGTAGACTCAACAAACCAAGGTGTGGACTATAGTATATGGATTTTACTTTGTGCACAGTCATGCTGGAACAGAAAGTGGTTTGCCCCGGTCTGTTGCCACAATATTGGAGGCATTTTTATTTCATATGATTGATTTTATACGTCTTAGCAATGTGTGTGGTTAAATCTCCTGAAGCTAATAAATAGCAGGTATCCACATAATTTGGGTCATGGTGGCTCGGAGGGTAGCACTGTCACCTCCCAGCAAAAATGTCCTGGGTTCGATTCTCAGGTGAAGCTGTCTGGGTCCTTTCCGTGTGGAGTTTGCATGTTCTCCCCATGTCTGTGTGGGTTTCCTCCAACAGTCCAAAGACTGAATTGGAGATACAAAATTGTCCATGACTGTGTTTGAACAGATGAATCTTGTGTAACCAGTAACTACCTGTCCTGTCAGGAATGTAACCAAATCCTAATATAATAATAATTTATTGATAATTTTCGTCTTTGATGAGGGTGCTGGAGTGGCGTAGCAGTAAATCGCTCTAACCCACTACCACTGAGATTTGAACCCTGGATCCATCAGCTGGTTGGGCATCTACACAGACATGATTGGCCTTGTCTGAGTCTAGTCATTAGTAGGTGCACTTGTCAGTGTGCCGGTTCTAAGCCTGGATAAAAATAGAGGGCTGTGTCAGGAAGGTATGTGGACTAGAATGATCTTTTGTGGCGACCTGCTTAATAAACATATATAAATATGTTTATTAATAAAAAAAAATATTTCAGGGTTATTGATGAGTTCTGGTAGATGGAAATCCATGTTTGACAAAGAAAACTGAGGGTTCAAGCCTGCAAAAATGGGAGGAAAGCAATGAAAGTTTTTTTATAAGTTTGCAAGACATCACCACTATTAACAGAAAATAATCACTGTTGAGAACAAGCATCATGGTTTATCCACTGTACATCACGCCTTCTGCACTGTCTATATGTTAGACTAACATATAGAAAAGCCTTACATTTGTTTTTAATCATTAAGGAACCTTAAGAGGAAGTTAAAGTCTGGGGTTTCACTTCAGCAAACCTGATTAGTAACAGATCTGTGAGAAATATCACTGGACACCTGTGACACAGGCCTGAGTACTGTGGTTAACATCAACATAATCAAAGGTCATATTTAGTGTGCTTGTGGTCTGAGTTTTAGGAGAACTGTTTGGTTCAGCACATTAAAACTTTGCATGAAAGCTAAACATCATAAACAGCAGTGATATAAAACTTTTATTATGATTATTGAACCGATTAAAATGTCATTTACTGAAAACGAGAATCTTTAATCTTTATTCGAATTACAAAAGTACAAATAAGTGACTTTTAATTTTGTAAATATAAACAAATTTCGAGTTTGATGCCTTTAACAAACTAAAAAAAAAAGAAAAGTTTTGAATTATTCCACATGAATGATTGAGTACAAAAAAGGATGTTTAAAATGTGCGTGACTTTTCAGCCCTCAGACAGCACTGCATGTAAAATTGTCATGCTACTGTAATAAATATAGCCATATGAGTTTAGGAGTACCTCACAAAACCGCTGATGCTTTAAGAAATTCTCATCTCTGAGCTCATCTCAGAGCGACCAAAAGTGGAAAGTGTGCAGTGGGCAGATGAGTCCACGTGTCAGCTTGTTTTCTGAAAAACGGATGTTGAGTTCTCTGTGCCAAAGATTAAAAAGACCTTCCTGATCGTTATCAGAGAAATGTGTGAAAGACGACATCTGTCATGATATGGGGGGTCATCAGTTCCCGCATCATTGATGTCCTGCATGTGTATGAAGGTACCATTGATGCTAAGGTGTATATTGGGATTTTGGAGAGAGACATGCTGCCATAAGACATCCGAAGTCTTGTATCAAGCAAGAATGCAAAAATTCCACTTGCAAAACAACCCACACTATTATAAAGTGGAATTAATAGTAAAGGAAATATTTTCTTTATGCTTTCCTTTTATGCTTTTAAATAAAGATTCAAGAGAATTAACAAGTCACAGATTCTTCTTTATATTGCATTTTACAAAATGGCACAAGTGGTTTTTTTTTCTTTTTATTTCTGCATTTTCTCCCCATTTTTCTTCCAATTTAGTGTAGTCAATTTGTCTTCCGCTGTTGTGGATCCCCTTGCATTCAAGGAGGGTATATTTCCTGCTCACGCCTCCTCCGACCCGTGCCAAGTCCTCAGCGGACCCTTTCTTTTTCGCCCATGCACTCTGCACAGGCACCTCTGTCTGCTAATCAGGGTCGTTGCACAGCGTTTGAAGACCCCACCCACATAGTCCGGTCATCACGCCCTAGCAGACACGGTAGCCAATTAGAGTCTGCTGCAGGCACTGCCAATTATGCCCGCTAAATTATGCCCGCCCAGCTGACCGGTGGCAACGCTGAGTTTCGAACCGAGGAGTTCAGAATCTCGGCGCTGGTGTGCTAGCGGAATATCCCGCAGCGCCACCTGGGTGCTCCTCAAGTGTTTCTTAAATGATGTTTACAGATACTCTAGTATTTGTGAAAGTCACAATAACCAGAATATGATTAAACAGTTGGTTATGAGAAATTGTTTGATTGTTTGATAAGTCTGGATAAACTATAACTTTGGATGAAAGCACCTGTGCTTCTGGGTGAACTGGACCCGCTGCAATGAAAATGAAATGACAGAATTACATAAGGTGCAATAAATGTTGGAACTTATAACAATGCAGAATATTTTATTTTCTATAGAAGAAAATATTATATTGCATTATATGCAAATAAGTAGATCCCCAGGTGGGGCGGTCCGGGTCCTTTCTGTGTGGAGTTTGCATGTTCTCCACGTGACGTGCAAGTGAGGTAAATTAGAGATACAAAATTGTCCATGACTGTGTTTGACATTAAACTTGTTAACTGATGAATTTTGTGTAATGAGTAACAACCGTTTTTGTCATGAATGTAACCAAAGTGTGTTAAACATGACATTAAAATCCTAATAAATACATAAATATGCAAATAAGTAAGGTTCTGTCTGCAGTTCTGTTCTCTTTTAAACATACATAATAATAACATGAATAGATTAGGCACCAGCTTCACTCCCACACAGCTCAACCATTTCCACAGACTCATGTGGAACTATTAAAATAAATTTATTTTATCAATCATACACCCTTCTTGATCGAAAGTTCTCCATTTTGTCACCGGTAACATTCAGGCACCGATGACCAGAGCCAAATCTTCACTTTGACGGTGAGTCACACCATGGAAAGCAGCGTAGCACTTCTTGGCTTTGTAGCTTCATTACCGCCTACATGGTTTTAGTCAGCTCATGCAATAACCCCTCCAATGATAAACCATGTGGTAAAGCGTGCCCACATAACACTGATAGATACTTTGTCATTTCTTTTTTTTTTTTTTTTTTTTCTTAAAGCTGTTTATTCTGAGGTTGAAACATATGTGCTGTTGTATAAGATGTGGAGAATCAAAGTAAATAACATCATGGCTGTTTAATTCCAGATATTGTCATCTTATTAAAGAAAACATCATGACCACAGTCATGTGTAAAAAGGTTAATTTATTAGGACCTAATTAATAATTGGACTTCTACAAGTGCCAGCTTCTACAAACAAACGTCAGGTGACACCACCAACAACAAAAACCACACCATTTCAATACAAGTAAACACATTTAAAAACCAGGCTTACATTTCCAGCTTTTGTGTTCAGCTAGCAGCAAATCAACATCTGAATGTCTAGAATAGAAAGCAAACAGAGCTGTTTGAATCGCTAAGTTAAAGTCCAGAGCTTAATCCCATTGAGATACTGTGGTGGGATCCTTGTAGGGCTGTACATTAATTAATTAACTCAAACATGAATAAATTAAAGCGGTGTTGTACAGAAGAGTGGGTCAAAGTTTCTCCAAAAATGATTTAACTAATAAACACCTACAGAAGAAAAGTTTACTTCTGGTTATCAGAGCTAAATGTGCTTCTACATGTTACTAAATTATAGGGTGTACTTATTTTTTGCCAGCTTGTTTCTGAAATTTGGATTAAGATCTCAGAGACTGGGACTGAACAAAGTGGCAACGTAACCGGTGAGGGATTCACATGGAGCATAGCGTAGCTCTGCATATGTAAAAGGAGTTTGTGTGGGAACCCGCCTGTGTAGCTGGTGAAAAAGAAGCGGCCGACGACTACACACGTGTCAAAGGATACACAGACCTGCGGCTCTCACCCGGCCACAGCGTGGGTGGTGCAAGCTGCACAGGAATTGAAATAGGGAATTGGAAATGACTAGATTAAAATAAAAAAAGTATTGTATTTATAAAACAAGTGATTTTAAATGGTCAATTTTGGGGCTTTTTTTGAGCTGACCAGTAGAACACTGAAGCTTCTTAATTAACATTATACTCAACGTGTTTGTGTGCCAATATTTAGCTTTTTTCTGTAGATGTATCAGATGTATGGGGATTTTGCCCCATAGTGGAATACCACTAGTCTACAGTAATACTGTTGTATGTGCTTATGTGCACTGATTGACTGATAAATGTTCTACGTTCCATAAATGTTCTATGTTGCACCCTGGTCCTGGAGGAACGTTGTTTCGTTTCAATATGTACTTGTATAGAGCTGAAATGACAATAAAGCCTCTCTTGAACTCTTGATTTTCTATTATGTTGTTTGCAGACTGAAAGCGCTGGTTTCTACAGGTGGCAGGAGTGTGCAGCTTGCTTGTGACTGGTGAGACCATTTTCATTATGATTTCTTCATACAACAACAATACACAAATACATCCATCCAAAAAGAGTATGTTTTTATTTATATGTATTGTTCTGCTGCCTCCATTTGGTTGAATTGTGCTTGCCTGCTCCTGTATTTTGGGGTCCCCACAGAGGATCATTCTGGTCTGCATATCTGATTCGGCACAGTATGCTGGATGCCCTTTCTGTTTCAACCCTCATTATTTTTTTATTGACACTAATCAGATTCAGATGTGCAGTCAAGTAATTTCCAGGTTTTAACTGCATTGCACCATGAGGAATGAGATGCCCTGACTAGGACTAGTCTAACCTGTTACAATAGTAAAAGATTAATATAATAAATTTTCTTTTAATACTGTTGTTTTTAAATAGAAATATATACACTCATCTGCTTCTTCATTAGAAACACTATACTAGCTGTGAATATGACCTGTCTGTTTTCAGAACAGTCTTTATTGGTTTTAAGTGGGGATTCCACAAGTTATTGAATGTATTTCACAGACTGGTTTGTTGACATCCTCTCCTCAGGCTTTTCTCTCATGTAGATGACCCGTTTCTGGACGACGGCTTACCTAGAGAGTATGTGCTGTACCTGCGACCCAGTGGCCCACTTCAGAACCAGCTCGCCCACTTCTGGCAACAGTCGAGACTCATGTGCGGCAAGAACAAAGCCCACAACATCTTTCCCCACATCACACTCTGCCAGTTCTTCATGGTGAGCTGAAGAATTGTTGTTGTTCATTTTTATGACTTTGATAAGGGTAACCTCCAGACCCCCTCTGGACTTTTAATCATTTTGTATTGTTACTAACTAAAATAAAATTATTTTCATTGGGATAAAGTGGGCACTTTTATCCAAAGCGGCTTACAGTTGTGACCAAATAGATTTCAAGGGCCCGACAGCAGGAAGTAATAGTGTAACACTCCCACTTGCCATGGAGATCGGCATGGTGCACGGTTACGAAATCATGTTCTCCTGCCTCGCCATTTCTGGTCAATCGAGGGAGCATGGAGGCGCAGATGAGCTCCTAAACGAAAAGTCACCTAAGTGTTTCTCTGCTGCAGCTAGAAGTGTTTCTGTGTATCATTGTTTCTTTCTCACAGAGTTGCCGTCTCCTCTGTTGTCAACCTGCTTTCTTTTAAAATCGTGATGCCAGGCTCGGTCTGCTCCAGTTTTATTTTTTCTGGGAACCCATCTGGCATTGATAGAACTGCCCTGTGTCTTTTATTTGTTACTTTGGTTGTTTCTGTCATTTTGTACCTTCACAATCAAATCACTACTTTGCACAAGACATAATTTTTGTGGGTAAGCAAGCTGTTTGGTGTTGGATTCAGTATATTAAATTGGACCAGTGTTTTTTTTTAAACATGTCTAGGTTCCAAGGTGGCTCATGTTTCCTTCTTTAACAGTGTGCAGACAGTAAGGTGGAGGCTCTTTGTGCGGCTTTGCAGTCCACAGTCAGTCAGTGGAGAGGTCGCTTTCCCAGCCCATTACCTCTGGTGCTCTACACTTCGGCTAACTTCATCGGTCTCTTCATTGAGGAGAAGGTGGCCGAGACACTGAAAAAATTTGCTGCAGACTTTGCTGCCGAAGCTGCCGCTAAAGCAGGTAAAACCAGGGGCTGTACTGAATGATTTAAACATTGAGGTCCCTCATCTCCTGTAGCCTTTGCATAGCGGTTGCTGTTTTATCTCACAGACGTTCATGTGGAGCCACAGAAGAAGCAACTGCATGTGACTCTAGCCTACAACTTTCCGAGCAGATATTTTGCCTCCCTGGAGAAACTGGCGAAAGGAATTGAGGTCAAACTCAGCTGTGACTGGCTCGCTGTTCTCTTCTCACGAGACATCAGATTTGCAAATCATGAGGCAAGTGCTTGACCTTTTGAACCTGTCTTGCTGGCAGGCGTACTGTCAGTCCATGGTTTATAAGCTGTTATTTTATTTGATTGTCATTTTCATTAACTGCTTAATCCTGGTCAGGGTCGAGACTGCCTGGTTTCACTGGGAAACACTGGGTGGAAGGCAGGAATACCAGGGTGCCAATCTGTCACAGTGCTTTGGTCACCCCACATCCTTAGACTCACAGAGATAGCAAATCATGTCTGTGTAGATGCCCGGCCAGCCAATAGCAAAATCACTGAGATTCAAACCTACTGAAGTATCAGTGGCGGGTTTAGAATCTTTAAAGTGTTGAGTCAAAAGTCATGACTTTGTTAACCCTCTATTGCATTTTAAAGTCAATTAGTTTGACCTGCATCTTGACAGATTGGCTAACTAAATATTAATATGAACAATATCCATCAAAAACAAGGTTCAATACATCAGAAAACAAGCACTACCCATCTAATCACTATTCTTTGTTTGTTGCCAGACCCTGAAGGTGATGTACCCGTATGTTCCTCAGAATGAAGATGAGCTGGACCTGGTACCAGGCGACTTTATCTTCACATCTTCAGTTGAACAGATGAGCACCAGTGAAGGCTGGGTGTATGGAACCTCTCTGAGCACTGGGCTTTCTGGACTGTTGCCTGAAAATTATGTTAATCAGGCTGATGAGTGTGACACATGGGTCTTTCATGGGTGAGCTCTGGTCTCATATGGCTCTTTTTCACTGCACGGTACCCAATGGTGTGGCACTTTAAATCCATCATTACACATTTACTGTTTTTTTTTTCCATGGCCAAGTTACCTGTACTGTACATACATTGATAAGGCACAACATTATAACCACCTTCCTAATATTGTGTTGTCCCCCTTTTGCTGCCCCATACGCAACAAACTGTGATGCTCTGTGTATTCTGACACCTTTCTATCAGAACCAGCATTAAGTTCTTCAGCAATTTGAGCTACAGGAGCTCGTCTGTTGAATCGGACCACACGGTCCAGCCTTCGCTCCCCATGTGCATCAATGAGCCTTGGCCGCCCATGACCCTGTCGCCGATTTACCACTGTTCCTTCCTTGGAACACTTTTATAGATACTGACCACTGCAGACCGGGAACATCCCACAAGAGCTGCAGTTTTGGAGATGCTCTGACCCAGTCGGCTGGCCATCACAATCTGGCCCTCGTCAAACTCGCTCAGATCCTCACGCTCGCCCATTTTTCCTGCTTCTAACATCAACTTTGAGGATAAAATGTTCACTTGCTGCCTAATATATCCCCCCCACTAACAGGTGCCGTGATGAAGAGATAATCAGTGTTATTCACTTCACCTGTCAGTGCTCATAATGTTATGCCTGGTCGGTACCCATACTAAATTTGGCTACCCTTCTTGATCAGGGCCCAAGCACACCAGTGGTGCGATAAACAGATCAATGATTGGTCAAACAGAAGCAACAAAACCCAAATGCACTTGATTTTTATTAAAGTGGAGTTATGAAAACACACCCACACGTTTTGTTGTTGTTTGTGGTGTATTTGCTCTCAGTGTTGGTGGAGAATGCCGTCACAGCCTGATCTTCAGGGTACTCATCCTACTTTCCCATGTGCAATTAAAAAGGGGCTATAGCATTCCACTGTTACAGTTTCAGATACTGTAGACATGACTGTATGAATGAGGGGCTGCAAGTGGGCAAACAGTAAAGTTCATGATTGGCTTTGCCCTTTGCCATCAACCACTTTTTGTCTTTTATTTTTCACTGGGGTTACAATGGGTTGTTTTGATCTGAGCAGAATGTAACATTGATCTGTAATTTGGGTTTGATGCTAACAGTAAGGTTGCTCTTTTTTGCCATACACAGGTCACATTCGTTTTTCAGTACCTCACCTTCAGAGAAGAGCAACAAGGAGACCAAAACGGGGGACGAGCTGCTCAGCATTCATTGTATCGATAACTCAAAACCAGCAGACTCATCCATTATGAGTGTTATCTGCCAACCTATGCAGGTGCATTAATCTGATCATTCTTTTTGTACATAATAATAATAACACATTGCATTATTGTGCTACTTTATATTTTTAATTGTATTTTACGTATTGTCCAATTGTTTTGAACTTGCTTTTGTGCCAGCAGATGCATAATATTTGTTCTATTTATAAGTACAAACTCACTGTACTCTTAATAATTAATCATGCATTTTGACTTGTGTGTGTGTGTGTGTGTGTGTGTGTACAGGTACTCAGAGTTAACAGTCACTCTCGGGCTCTTCAGAGAACTTTGTTCGTGTGTCGCCATGGAGAAAGGATGGATGTGGTATTTGGGAAACACTGGCTCTCTCAGTGCTCTGATGGAAAAGGTAGCAGGAACAGGATATACTTACCCCCCCCACACCTACACACCAGCCACATCAGTCTGATTTTGGCTCTTTGCAGGCAAGTATGTAAGAACTAACCTGAACATGCCTGCTGTCCTTCCTGCTTGGGGTGGCCACACAGACTATACCATGGATGCTCCCATCACAGTATTTGGGGCGGCACAGGCCAGGACTGTGGGTATGTGCATTCTAATCTCTGTGTTATTTTTCTACTGAATAATTCATCCTATGAGCAGAACTACAATCTGTGTTTATTTGGCTGTGTGTTACAGGTGAGGCGTTACTAGAGAGCAATACTACTATTGACTTTGTGTACAGCTCACCTAGTCTTCGCTGTGTCCAAACCGCCCACGAGATTCTAAAAGGTATGTTGTCTTGTCTTTAAGGATTGGGTTACAGTAAGTCACCTTCTGTACATTTATTCTGGTTTATTTGAGTTGTTTTAAGCTTTAGCCTATACACTATATGCTATATCCTATTTAAAATCCAAAGGCAATAATTTGGAGTTGATCTGCATTTTGTGGCTATAACAGCCTCTACACTTCTGCCAGTTCATTCAAAAGGGCATTTGTGTTGGTCGAGAAGGCCTGGCTTGCGTTCAACATTCCAATTCATGCTAAAGGTGTTCAAAGATTTATTAGAGGAGTTATCCAAAAAACCTGTTCAAAATCTCTCTGAGAACAGGTATGCAGCAGGATGGAAAGGTTAAAATCAGAGTGGAACCAGGCCTGTTTGAGTGGACTAAATGGGTCTCTGGAAACTCTTTACCTGCATGGATATCACCCATAGCTCTTGCTGCAGCCAACCTTAGTGTGGACACGACGTACAGGTACAGGCAAATGTTGTTTACTGACATATTATACGACATCCATTAGAATCAGATGTGGTCATTATGATCATACTGTTTCACAGACCTCACATACCCATTACTAAACTGAGTGTGTCCGAGTCCTGTGACACCTACATGAGTCGCAGCTACAGAGTGACCAAAGACATCCTGGCAGGATGCAAAAATAAAGGTAAAAAAAAAATATGAAGCTTGTTTTTCAGAACTGTTTTGGATTGTTCGGCACTGAAGTCCTCAGAGTTCTTGTACTTATGTTACTAGGAAACAATCTCCTTATCGTGGCCCATGCTTCCTCTCTTGAGGCCTGCACCAACCAGCTCCGAGGCCATACCCCAAACAACACCAAAGACTTCATCCAGATTGTTAGGAAGGTATGTGTTTTTCAATCGTTTCCTTTTCACCTTCTTTCCTTCTTTTCTTAACAGTTATCACATCGCCCCCCTCCCTGTTTCCCTTTCTTTTTACTTACTGTGTTAGTCTGAGACTGGAGATCCGATTTTGGACCGTCCGTAAAGGAGCACCTGTCTCACATGTTCCTTTGTTTCTCATTGTTTGCAGTGTTGTTTAAATATCACCCTTTTACTCATCAAAGTTGTTCCAATAGTGTCGATTTCCTTTTCTAGATTCCATACCTGGGTCTGTGTGCATGTGAGGAGCAGGAGACAGGTGTATGGAAGCTGGTGGACCCACCAATCCTTCCTCTCACACATGGACCCAATCACAGCTTCAGCTGGAGAGAGACCCTACAGCATTAATGACACTGATCTGTCCACTCTGTCAACAACTCTGGCAGACCGTACATTCTGCTGTCTAACATGACGTGTTCTAGAGGAGAGCTACAACGCTAGCCAAATTAAGTGTGCCTAAACACTAGGCATTACAGTCAAGTTTTCTGGCACATATGTGATGGACTGATCCTGTTATAAGCTTCACTTAGTCTCAGGACATTCGTGACTTGTAATAAATAATAAACACATAAGATAAATGGCACAAAATCCAGAAATAACTAAACTGCAGCATAAATCTGTTAAAAACAGCATTCTTTATGAGAAGCCTTCCTTGATAGATTGAAGATTACTGACAGTAAATTTTGTAGCATATATATTTTTAAGTGCCACAAAGGATTTTGCCACTGCTTTAATATTTAACATTTGTTGCAAATAAAGACAGTTTGTTTACTGGTTTATATGCAAAATTTCTGATAATGTATTTTGCATAGACGTTAACTGGCTGCCCAACTGCTCTTAGACTTTCATCTTAAATGCCAAAATGTTTCCTATTTTTTTCTCTTTACAGAAACATTTTTCAAATGATTCCTTATAGTAATCACTTCAAGAAGTTCATCTGCCTAAATTAGGTAGAAGACCGAATTAGAAGAGCACAGTGGTGCAGCACAACTCCAGGAACAGAGATGGTATATTATCGCCTTCCGGGGTATGTTGTATCTAAGAATCAATGAATAATACCCCCCTCCACACACATAGCCTATAAAGTCTGTGTAGATGCCCGGCAGGCCAATAGCCCTTCTAGGATCTGGGTTCGCATGGGCTACAGCAAGGGTGTCTAAACTTTTCTTGTTGGGTGCCAGACACAAACCATAGACTCTGTAATGAAACAGTTATAGTACATAATAGGCCTACTTGATTACTAACAATTGCACAAACGTTTTTATTTTGGTGACAAACGTGTATATTTCACTCACCAGTCAGATCATAATAAGGAAGATTATTATACTTCTTTAAGTTGAACGTCCACACTTACATCTGTTTGCAATGTTTATCTAAAGGCGCAGGAACGTTAATACTGTAACATGTAAGTAAGTAAGTAATTTATTTATAAAGCACATTTACAACCAAAGTGCTGTACATGTTGAATGTACCTGAGTTGCAGAAAGAAGAGTTTTAGACTGGTTTATAGCGACACACGGTGTTCAAACTAGGAATTGCCTTTTAAAAAACGTAAATAATAGTGGGCCAACTTTAATTTTGTTTCTAAAACACATCGCCTGTAGTTTGGACACTCCTGAGTTAGAGTAAAAGACCATTACGCCTCCTTGATGGCTTGTGTGTAATCATGTAAACAAAGCAAGGATTAATTATCTATAAAGGAGAAACAGGAACAGAGGGTCAGATCATAACAAATCATAACAACCTGTCCAAAAGTTCATCTACTGAAGCAAAGTACTTAAAACATTACACACATAAAGTAATACAGTCATGGCACTTTCTATCATCATTCAGTTTTTAAAATGGCATAAAGACAGCACAAATATATACCTCTATGTCAAAAGATTAGGTAATACTAATAGAGTCAACAATGCTTGTGCTAAAGAAGTTAATAAAGCTCTTGTTAATGGAGTTAAAGCTAATATGTTCTCCAACGAGGGGGAGTGAAATATCTTTGCCTGTAATAAGCGGTTAGCGGCGCTAGGTGGCGGTACTGATTTGACCTGCTCGTTTTGGACTCCTCTGCTGCTTCTGCTGAAGATAAGAGGTCAGTGCTGCAGCCATGAGGTCACCAACACAAACCAAATAAGAAAAGCTGAAAGTGTCCATATCTGGTGAAGCACCGTGATCTACTGAAGTACATTTTTACACTACAGACTCAAAATCCTTCTGTTTAAACCTTTCAGCACTTAAACCCAAACATGTCTTGTTAACATGTAGGGACAACAAACCATTTAACAACTACAAAACAGGTTTGGATTTAAATGCTGAAAGGTTCTAGAATGAGTTGTGTCTAGAGACATGTTTTGTTTCCTGAACAACAGCAGTAGCACTTTACCTCCAACATGCTGCACATCTCATTCAATATACTAACAGATAAAAAAACAAACATGTTTTTAAACCTCACCTGAAAAAAAAAGAATAGGCCTTGTTAGGATTCTCGATGAAATCTTTTGTCGAATGAAGACTAGGAACCTCAGAATTAGCAATTAAAATATAATTATTTATTTAGAAAAAAGAAAGGAAGTCTCTGAGCTCTGAAGTGACCGATCACTGCAAGTTTCTCTCTGTCTCTCTCCGTCTATCTCTAATTCTCCCGATCGTTAGAATCCGACCCTTTTTAAGCTATCCCCACCAGGATGTTCGGTCGAAGTTTTAGTTGTTACCTTACATGGCGATTTCTAGAATCATTCTATCTCTGGGCAGATTTTAAAGTTAACTCAAGTTGTTTGTCTGAATTAGCATACACTTCTTGTTTTTACATGCTTTGTTTAGTCTGTTGTCTAACACTTAGGCCGGCTGCTGACCTCCGCAAACTCTACTTGACCCTGTTCATCTTTTTTCTCTAGTTTGTGCAGTTGCAGCTTCCGCTTTCTTATGCTAATGTTTCTGTGTACGTGCAGATCTTACATGTTCATTCTAAGGCCTATTGATTATTAAGAATACAGGGTCAAGTTGTTCCAAAATCTCCACAGCCTATAGAAAAAAATTGTCAAAATAAATGCAAAATAAAGCGTACTGCTGAGTTGCTGATATGTAGCATAAACAGAATTATAAAATAAACTGATAATTGGTTGGTGCACTTTACAGTATTTCAAATTCTTCATTATTTTATTTATTGTATTTTTTTACTTACTATTTCATTTACATGTTTATTTATTTTACATTATACAATTCAGTGTTAAAATAGTTAGAAATAATACATCCAGCCCATAATGGCATGGCAGGTGGGCATGCTACCATATTTTGCGCCCCCTGCCAGGTGAGCTGGATAAACCTGCTGTCTGTAAACATGTAACATGTTTTTGTGTTGGCAATGTTTAAATGTTTGTTTATGGCCTGAGTTAAACAAAATGTGCTTGAACTGGATAGTTAATGCCGATCCATTTTGAGCTGCACTGGGTAAGATTTTTGTCTAAGAAAATACTAGCGCACTAAAATGTAAACCCATAACAGCAATGGCAGTCACGTTATAGACATGCTCACACCAGTCCTTCACTCTGCATCCAAAAACATGGCAGACCAATTGCTGAACTAAGAATAGTATTTGCTGCAGAAATAACTGTCAAACACATAAATGTACTCCGGAAGCATGACTAGGGAAAATATTGCCAGACTAAGTACTGCTGCAGTTCGAAACCTCCTGTTGTAAATTTAGCTGAATGATTTTCTTTCCTGGACTAGAAATAGCCAATTTCAGCATAAAAGGTAAAATAGGGCAACTGTAAGGTCTACTTGTGATCATGAATATTTAATTTTATTTAATCTAAGCTTTTATTACGTCTCTCTCTTGTCAATTCGGTTTGGGATTTGTAGCCTGATTTAATCAGCTGATATATTTGTTTTTCAATGTTAACATTGCCCTCCGTGTAGCCTCATCAGATTAGATTGAAGAGGCTATTACATGGGGGAACCTAGTTAAGGTCAGCCTCTTTCACTGTGGACAGGGGATTTTTGCTTATGTTATTGATTGAAATAAACAAATTGTACTAAACCCAGGCTAATGAGCAGTTCAGGCTGTATCAGTAAACAAATTTTTCACCTTTTATCATCTGCTAGGGTGCAGTTGTGGCCAAACTAAGTCTCACGGGCTGCAAACATAAATTAGCCATCTAATAATGTATAATTGGAATGTAAATCACAGGTCGAATCACCTCCACTGTTGTGAAGGTTTAAAATATCTTAATTTAAACTGCAATAATCACATTATAATGGACCTGAGGCAATCTTTACAGACTAATTACACAAACTGCAAACCGCCTTATTTCTCCCCTGTCTCGCACCTGACACCTGTAATAATTCTGTCTCAGACCACTTTGATTCACTCTTGATTTCTGGCTGTGATTGGCATTAGAAGAGTCTGATAAACGGTTAGAGCATTTCATTCCACTAAAATCCAAGTCATTATCGGAGTGCTCTGAATCCCTGCAATCTAATAATGCTCTCTGTGTTCTTTTCAAGCTTTTAAACTAATTTGTGATTGATTGCTAATTATCAGTGATGGAGCCTCTTGAGACAGCACTTTCCCATTCTGAGTGTCCACCCCATCTTTAAACTGTTTGAAAGGAGCTATGGTTGACCTGGCTCCCTGTGGACAGTCAATAGGCAGCTGCCGGACATTTGACTGCTCATTGATGTTCTTTTGCCAATACTGGAAATTGCTTCTCAACGAAAATAAACCACATGCCATGTAAAAGTCTAGCCTGGTTTTAATAGCACTGTAGTCACTGCTCAACATGGTTAATGCCATTATTGAACCCTTTATTGGGTATTTGTTTAATACCTCCCTCACCTGCACTTTGCTTGACAGATCCACATTCCTTAATTGCGTAACCATTGATTTCAGGTCCATTCAAAGAAGAGAGAAAGTGGGAGAGAAAATACCCTCTTAAATCCTGGACATATATAAGTGTGTTCTGAGGAAAACAGTGAGAAGAAAAGGCACAGAAGCCCTGGATCTTCTACAGGACAGTTTGAAGTGGGATTTGCTTTGAATGAAACAGTTTTCCTATGGAGCCTCTTTATTACAGGCTGCTTACTGCTGACCAAAGTGGACTTTGTTCCTGATGAACCAATTTTACACTGGTCATTGGTTGTCTTGCTACCTAAACAGGTGGGTGATTTGTAAATTATTTAAATGATGATAGAGAAATAGCTCAAAATATATTAATGTTGTCTAATTGTTAGGAGCAAATTTCCCCCAGTAATTGAGGCTTAAGTGGCAATCTACATTGGAATGTTATTTAACATGTAATAGCACATTTGATGGAAAATAATATCCAAAACATTGTCCTAATTAATTCCTTTAAATGTAAGCTGAATATGAATTATATTATTAAACAGCCGTAGTAAAGCAGCAGCAAGCACTTGTGCCAATTTTGTGCCAATAGGCGGCGACAGAGCTTTACAGTAGCATTGCTAAATACATTAGCACTAGCATTACATATTAGCAAAAGTCTCGATTTAATTATATGGACACACATTTTGTACAGTTCTATGCCATACAATATGTTACAAAAATGTATATAACATATAATTTTGTAATACAGATGTTTTATTTCAAAATTAGAGGCACCTTAAGTTTTAAATATGCATAAGCAGTTTGCAGTGGTGGTTCAAAGCATTGATTTGTTAAATTCAGTTTTTAGGTGCTTTATGTTACCTGGTAAAAAGGTTGTACATCAGCTTTTTTCCAATACTGTTAGTCTTTAGTATTCATTAATATGAGGAAAATATAAGCAAAACCAAGTAAGTTTGAATAAAACGAAAATTCACCCACCACAAATTACAACCCTAATCCAAAAACAAAATAAGATCGATGGCAGTAATTTGCAAATAATTTTTGATCTATATTTAATTGCAATCAGTTTAAAGATTACATTCAGCTGTTTGTATACACCAATTGAACACTTTATTTGGTTCACTTATCCTGTATGTACATTACATTAATCATATAGAGGAACATTCGGGAATACAATTACTGACTCTTGCCTATCTGTTGTTGTATCAACTTTTCAATCAAAAGTGAACCACATGGCTCAGGTGGCGAAGCAGTAAAAACACATGCTGGGACCAGAGCTGGGATCTTGAATACATCGTATCGAATCTCAGCTCTGCCTGCTAGGCTGAGCAGCCACATGAACAACGATTGGCCTGTTGTTCAGAAACGGGTGGGATAAAGCCTGACAGGGTCTCTCTCTCATAACTAATGCAATTACGACCTCTGCTGGCTGACTAATGGTGCCTGCACAGAGATGAGAAAAGAGTGCTGTCAGGGTGTGTCTCTCTGTACACAGTGCTGAGCTGCACTGCACCCGTCAAAGTGTAGGTGATGAGATGCATACGGCTGCTGCCCACGGAGGGGGCGTGGGTTAGCTTCGTTTTCCTTAATTAGAGCAGGGATTGGCATTGGTGGAGAGGAAGCATGATGCAATCAGGCAATTGGTCGCACTAAAAAGGGAGAAAAAGGGGAAAAAATGCATTTAAAAAAAAAAGGGAACCACAATGGACCCCTACTGACTAGATGTTATTTGTGTGGCGGACCATTCTTAGCACTGCAATGACACAACCTTGGTAGTAACACATACCCTGTTAGCACTTGTTGTAGGCACTTGGTGTAGAGTCAGAGACAAGAGCTATACTGCCTGGCTTCTTGAGACTCAGAACCCTTACCCCCCAACTAAAATCTCTTGGGGTTGATCCCACCCCAGCACTCGAAATTTGCTCACAAGGAGGGCCTCAAAGTCCTTGACCGAATTAAAACCTTGCTTCCTATGTAGGATTACTTCCTCAGCCCGGTCCCATGCTTTAACAGTAAGCCACGATAGCAGGAAACACTCACTTTCATTCGGTTTAGAATACAGAGTGAACATCATGTGAAGTTCATACTGGAGCATGAATGTTTCAAGTGGCAATATAAAGCTGGGGTGCTTTAAAGTGCAAGGTGTGTTAGCGGGTGGCTGCATGGCATCTGAAGCGGGGGAATAAAACTGGTTCCTTGCTTAACTTGAACAGCCATCAAAATGGATTTGCATTCAATCAGCTATTATTGAATAATCGTAGTCGTAGTACTTATCCGACTTTGGTTTACTGGTAAACAAGATAACCAAAGCCAAATCCATAATCATAACAGTAGGCAGGCACAAATTAGATACCAGGTCATTTACAAAAGTACACAGGAACAGGGCAAGAAACAGGACACCAAAACACAAATCAAGGTACAGATCTTTTAAGAAACACTTAAAATACATGCTATGATACTTCGCAAACGGAATCAGAAAGGCATGAGGTATAAATACACAAACTAATCAGTGGATGATGGGGGTAAGTGTAGACAATTTACAGGCAATCAATAACTGACATGGAGTGCGGTGACAGACATGCAAACAAAACATAAACACATGGAGGGTTGCCATAGGGTGTTTCTGAGGGGGGTGTAGAAAGGGAAGTGATTGTTTAGGTTCTTTCTGCTGTGTTCAGTAAGTTCCACACTATTATGCAGTGAATGATAGCTTTTCTCCTGCTTACCTCATCTCTGGTCTGAGAGCATGGTGTCAAATCTTGTTTTGTGCACCTGTCAGGGAACGATTACTTATGGTTTCATAAACTGTTCACTTCCAGGTTATCAAAACAGTTGTACTGACGGGAATGATTTAGGTGTTTATAGTTTTTTTAACTGTTGTTTGATTAATTTGTCCTTGAGATTGCTAGAAAGATTATTAATCTTCACCATAATTGCTAGTTTTGTGAAATCTTCCCAAGTAATGGCAACAGTCAGATGCAATTTGCACAAATCAATTTGTAAAGCACCAATACCTTTTTCTTTATAGCATTTTTAAAATATAAATATGTATTATAAATACATATTTGTGTATAGGATGTAAATAAACCTGAATATACAGTAAATAAGAATGAAAGTGGTTAAATACTTCCCCCCATCGGATATCAAAAGTGTGTTTTCAGTAATAAAATTGTTTCCATACATTCTGCCATTCATACTAATGCCATGGTACAAAATCTGGTACAAAAAACACTAAGCTAACACTTCAAATGCTAATCCATCTTTAGCAGCATGCCACTGAGGCGCCAGACATAGCCCTGCACCTGTAAGAACTGAAAATTACCCCCCCTGTCACCACTAATTTCCACGGCAGGTGGGCTTGTTAAACAGCGTTAGCTGTTACAGTGTAAAATAGGCTAAAGTTAAATATAATTCATTTTCTATTTTCTTTTTTTTTCGCTTTCGTTGGTCAGGGTCACAGTAGGTCTGGTGCCACACAGACACACTTTATTTAAGGAAGGAATAAACTATGAAATGGTGTCCATCCATGGCAGGGTATCGCTCCACCCATGTTGTCAATTGTGGGAAAAAAACCTGGAGGAAGCTTACAATGGGAAAATGTTCCAAACTCTACACACACAGTGACAAGTTTTAATGCTAGCATAACCTGCTCCCATGTCAGGCAGTAAATCCCCAGGTTTGTCCTGCATGTGATTCTTGAGTCTGGACAATCCAGGCTGTGTGTTTGACTGGAGTAGATATTACAAGTGGATAACAGGACTAGGGGCAAGGGCTACTGGCTGCTCTCATGCTGAGGTCTTTCAAGAAAACAAAAAAAGTCTTTATGCTTTAAAGTAGCTTGAGCTTAGTGCTTTTATGTTGTTCGTCTTGTTGACAAGCCTCCTCCTCCCTTTTTACTATTAGAGGTTGTTTTGTTCCCATGCAGTCTGGTCACCATCTTTACTTTAGTGCAAGTGCTCTTGTGTGCCTTTGTTTCACATGGCCCTTGACCTTTTCAACAGATCTGCAAGCCAAGCAAGGTCCCTTTACTATTTAATCTCTCCTTCCTGCGGTCACTTAACAGGAAGCAGACTGCAATCAGTCAGAGGTTTAGTTTAGCATTTTCGTGTTCACTTTGCACAACAGAGCTCACATGGCATCTGAAGGTACAGTATGTTTAAATTGTGGTTATGTTTTTATTTTAGAACAAAAATTGTTCAGCTCTTTTAGCTGTTGTCATTATTTTGCTGAGTATCTTGGAGTCTTGGATATACTTAAGTTCACCTCCGCTCAAGTAGGTCTGAGGACTGATGATCACACTGTTTTAACACTGAGTTTGTGATGTACTGCAGTGCTGTTAGAGTAATTCCAGCTGCTCTGTGTAGCTCTTTTGTATAATATGATTTTAGAATTTCAGAGTTTCATGCTGCATACAGGAATCGTATTGTTTAAGATTGTATGTTCATGATGCAACAGTGAATTATGCTGTAACCAGGTTAATCGGCGAGCTGGATGTTGCTGGGACAGTATAGGACGCCGTGTACACTGACTGCAGTTTCAGTAATGAGCAGCTGTGAACTGACAAACTAAGGTCAGTGAGGGATTGAGTGGGAGGAGAGCGAGAGTGGCAGGCTGAAAGATTACACACTTCTCACCGGACTGATACCTTTATTGTACAGCTGGTTCGAACGCTGCCGATGTCTATGAAAAAGTGGGTCAGCAAATAGAATTCACAAAAGAGCTCATCAGTATGCAGAACAGCAATCAGGTAGATGTGTTTGGGTGTTTTTTAAACAAGCGTATTTGTAACAGTTATAAATATAGTAAGGCAAGGTTTTGGAGGTTGTGCTTTGTTGTATGAATTTCATGTAAGTAAAATTTAAATATCTGAAATGACTTGAACTTTGGACTTAGGATAAGTTCTTCATAGTTCTACAATAAAGTATGGGGATTTAGGCACTGTGGTTTTGTCTCTGAAATAGTCTCCAAAGGTGTATTTATTTTACTTGGCAAAAAGAATATTCATAATTAATAAAGTAATCATATATAACTTGTTTTTAATAAAATATGTATATACATGGTTGGCATGGTGGCTAATCTACACATCATTTACATCTGTCGGTCCAGTTACTTCAAATTGGCTGCCTGGAGTGTAAAAGCAATTACTGTTGGAAGAAGGAGATAGCAAGACATTTAGGATTTGGCTCGTACCCATTGACTGTTCCACCAAAGCATTGACAAGTGGAAATGACATTGTTATGTCATGGCTTGGAGACTTAGTCTGCTTGTTTGCTTGACCTTCCTTTATGTAACAAACATACTAGTGTGGATTAAACCATAAACCACAATTTTGAGGCTCAAAACCAGAACCAACTTCCCTATTATGAGGTAAATCGAATGCAGCGCTGTTGGTGGTTTTCATTGTGATGCTTTAGTTTATTGCCATGTTCATCTCTTCCCCTGTATTGCTAAAGTTAACTGTGATGATGTGAAGCCGCTTTTGGTTTTTATTGATTTGTTGACATTGTTCAATAGGATGTCTTGTGCATTTTTACCCTCATTTCAGAGCTTTCATGCTAATTTCTAGTTTTCTTGTTTCTTTGATCAGATTTAGTGAACTTGTCGTGGTTTGGATTGCTAAGTTTAGATTTTCTTTGCATAACTTGCCTGCCTGATTTCTGACCCCCTTCAACCCCCAAACCACAGACAATTACCTTGATCTTTGGAAAGAAACCTAGTACTGAGTGTATTTTTACCAGTCTTTACTACAGTATCCATACATTGCACAGCAAAGGTAGTGAAGGAAGTAAGTGTTCTCCACTAAGTTTCATTTTTATGACTTAAGAATCGGATTGCTGTGATCTGTTTTACCAGAGGAAAAAAAAAGGATTTCAATTAAACCAAAAAGGCAAAATTAAATAGATTCCTAATGAACCCGAACCAGAAGATTGAAATAAACATAATTGGTGTCACAAATTCACTAGAAATTTCCTGTAGGATCAGAGTCAGTTTGTGACCCATCTGTAGTCGAGTGGACCTTGGTCATGGTTGTGTTTTTTTAAATCCTGCTTGCCTGAGAGGCAGGAACTTGAAGAGGGGTGTGTGAATAAAGCAGGGAGGGAGCGAGGCAGATGGAAGGTGGGACCCAGAGCCTGAAAAAAAAGAAAATCTTGTGTGTAAAAGTGTGTCTTTCATTTTTGGCACATGCTTGCTGAGGCTTGCTTGGCTTCCCTGAACCCTAGCTTTTCAATTTGAGTATGTGGAAGGTAAAAATCTCTGCTGTTTTGCGTTCACTGCGTACCTGCGAGGGGCAGTGGATTCATCTCATCAAAAGAGGGAAAACAAAACATGTAGCTTACCTGGCACTGGCTCTGCCACTGAGACTCGGGAGAGAGAAACTTCAGAGCAGAAGGTGAGAAATTTGAGGAAGAACTCGAGCATACAGACTCGTATACAGTTTTGGTCAGTATGTTTGAGAGGTGGCTTTAAAAGGAAATGATTTATATAGATATTATACTGCTGTTTACATGATGGTGAAAGATGGATGGATTGACACATTGACATGCTTTGAATCTGCACTGTAACCTTTCTAATTGGTCTTTTGTGCTGCAAAATGAGAAATAATAGATACATGTGATGCTAAAAAGGGCATCCAGTTGATTTTTTTGACTGTGTGCCATGTGGGTGTGA
The DNA here is from genome assembly GCF_030014385.1 of Trichomycterus rosablanca. Taxonomy (NCBI): domain Eukaryota; kingdom Metazoa; phylum Chordata; class Actinopteri; order Siluriformes; family Trichomycteridae; genus Trichomycterus; species Trichomycterus rosablanca. The sequence goes on from NC_086007.1 coordinate 24,562,230, forward strand.
TGTGGTAGATTATTATTGATTATTATTATTATTATTTAGATAAATTGCTGTTTGTAATTGAAAACTATAGACTTGTTGCTACTTCGAACTTAGGAGTTCAGAATCTTGGCGCTGGTGTGCTAGTGTAATATCCCGCTACACCACCTGGGCGCCCTATACCAGGATTTTTATAGATTGTTCCTGTCGTTTTCAATTTGATAATTAGGGTTCATTTCAAGTAAGCTTTATGACAAGCCATTGTCTTTTTAGTCTCATGGTCATTTCAAGACAGTACATTAGATGCTAAAAGCTGGACTTTGTGACAAGACAGGACATGAGGTGACCTTTTAAAACAATAACCTGCTGTGTAAGTCCTGCTGTACACAGCAGATGAAGTGTGAATTCTGTGTTTGTTCTAAAAGCGCTTTGTTTTGTTTTATTACTTTTTTCCTTTTTTTCCCCAGTGGGTCATGTCAAATTTCCCATTGCACTCGCAACCTCATTCACATCCAGGACATAACGCTGGCCAAGGAGAGCTGCATGTAATCACACGCCTCCTCCGACACTCTGGATTTCTACAGAAAGTCCGATACAAACTCAGGAACAAGCAAACTCTCTGTATACTACTGTAGAAAGTAGGCTTTGTTGTAAGGTTTTCTAACCCGGATTCCCTCCATCAGCCACGCTAATTGTGTCTGTAGAGCTCCCAAGTAGGTCAGCAGCACAGCTAAGACTTGAGCCAAGCTCTCCTAATAGGTCCAAATGCTAGGACCAAATTTTGGACTTTATTTTATGGCCAGGCAAGTTAACACATCACATTTGCAAAAGCAAAGGGTCGTTTTTGACTTTCGGTCATACACACTAGCTGTAGGACTAGATAAAAACAGAAGTAAACACAATGAGCATGTGTAGCATCACCATGGTGGTGACAACGCTGCCTTGAGAGATCAGGGAGGGCCATAATTTATAAGGAGGACTTACAAGCGTGGAGAAACTGAAGAGATTCAGTATGGAGGAATGGTCTCAGGTCACTGGTCATGTGGTCTTCAGTCTCACTAAGCCTAATTGGAGAAGAATCTCTGCAGCATTCACTCTCCTGTGAGAACTTTTGGACCAGGACTATAGAGGTTTACATCCACTGAGGTTGGGTGATAAGTTCTGGCTCACGTGCTTTTCCAGTTCACCCAGTATTTGTAAAACTATTTGTTAATGGATTTTGGTTTGTGCATTGTCAGTGTGTTATTAATACCTGCTCTTGTTTGGCTCTTATTCTTTTTTTAGTATTTCCCTTGTGGATATTGTTTATAAGACAAAGTATGGGAACATATCTTTAAAGCCACATCTAAGAACATCTAATTAAGAGTCATCTGTCTGGTATTTTAATGACTTTTGTGCTCTGCAGGTAGTTGGTTGCCTTTCAATTATTTCTTGATGACCAGATAAACTTGATGAGAGCTGCAGTAATCATTCCCAGCAGGTTTTAGTGCAGTTAACGACACTCTTACACCATAATAGCGATCAATAGAACAACAAACCAGCCTACTAATAGTAACCTGCCCCCCCCAACCACCACCACACACACACACAAGAAATATTAATGTTGTCTTTTGCACTTATTGTCTTTTGTACATGTGTAAATGTGTGCATTATGTATAAATGAGTGTATCCATCCAATGCAATCCATCCATCCATTCATTCATCTAATCCAATCAATTCATTCATTTATTTATCCAATCCGATCCATCCACCCATCCATCCATCCAATTCAATGCAATCCATCCGTCCATCCAAACCATTTGTTTATTGTTACTGTATCTCTGTTTGATAAAACAAGCTGCAGATCTTCACTGTTTGTCTCTGTATAGGATAACACTGCTGAATTAGATTTATGGGATAATAAAAGCTGTGCAGGGCAGTAACAGCAGAGTTAGACTCTCTGGGCCATACACATGTCACACATTGCTCTCTTCTAGATCTACTGCACGGTGCATGTATGTTCAATGACTCGGACATGTAGTGCATCTCTATGCTTCTGTCACTAATTTCACTTTGGACTGATTAGGCATGGATCATAATCAGAAAGACTTGTTTTGAACCTTTACTGTGATGCTCCCTGCTCGTTTTTCATCAGCCGTTCATCACAGAGGTATAAGACAGTAAAACGAGCTGTATTTCTGGCCTGATGAGCTGAAGAAAAAACAAGAGAGGGGAATTGCATCCGAGGACAATAATGTCCTGGCAGGGTGGAGATTGATGCTGCTTTTTGTGTTGCTTCCTAACCGACTAACAGCGATAAAACATCATACGGTCTAACTCAGATTTTATTGTTTTGTATGGGTGGCAGAGCAGTCTGTTTCTATGGCTCTTGCATGTGAGTGCTGATGATTAAAACCATGTGAAGTGTCATTCCAGTAATTCATTCATCATCCGCTAGTTTAATGTTTCATGTTGGCAAAATATCTAATACTCTATTTTTTGCATCCATTCAATTTAGCCACCAGGTCAATTTGTTGCATGTGCTGATTGTTGTGTCCGGCATTAATATCGAGTTCTGTCTCTCTGTGCACAGCTGGAGCCGAGTGTCACGATCTGCAGCCCTTTATTGTGCTAAGCGAAAGACGTCAGGTCAGTGCAACTGTTTTCATTTCACTTCTCTGACTTTACAAGCCCCGACAACATGGACACCTGATAAATGGGGTCAATCTAGGGGCTGCATAGAGATTAGCCACTGAGCTGAGGAAATGAATGACCTAATGCAGGACAAGCTTCGGGGCAAAGAGCAGGACGAGTGTCATTTGTAGCATGGGGTCCTTGTGGGTGGGATTAAAGCCCATGTCTAAATGACTAAAGGGTTTGTAGTTCAGTGACGTAGCGAAATATCAAGTTAAAGTTTGTTTTAAGTTGTGCTTAAAATCATTTTCATTATTTAAAAAGCCACTTATTTATGACTAAATTGTATTCTGTTACAAAAACGTATTACATTTTGAGAGATTGCTTAATTAAAGTGCATTGAAAACTCAAATGTGGTCAAATGCTAAAATATTGTGATTCTATGAATAATTCTACCTTTGAAAAGCAAAACAGATTTCAATCCGAAGTGAGAAATCTTGTGTGAGATCAGAAGACTGTGGCAGGCAGGCACACTTTACCGCACGTTCTATCATTCTCTCATTTGCGCCCGTCCCTCCTTCCTTTCGGCCGTTTCTTCACGGCTATTCGTATGCAGATGCGGGTCAGGAGATGAGGTGGTTCTCACGTTCAACTTGAAACTCAGGTCTTTGTGCGGCTGAAGGCAGAGGTAAAATTAAATTCTGCTGAATACCCCAGCAGGGAGAATAGAAACGGGGAGAGGTGCCGGGGGGGGGGGGGGGGGGGGTTTGCACACAGCTGCTGGTGCTGGATAAATGTGAGATGCCCACTGTGGCATTCCATGCCCTCCTGAGGGACTGGCCAAATGAAGCATTGCTCAGTCTTCCTTTCATCTTAATACCAGCTTATTGCTCCATCGGCGGTCGAGCCGCTTCTGAACCTCTTCATTTAACACGTAACCTCACCCCATTTTTCACAGGCCGGATTTAAGTGCTTTATTTACTTTACCTCGAAGCTTGTTCATTATTTTCAGTTTTAGTTGCGCTCGCCACGCAATCCATTTAGGAAAACTAACCAAGTCTGTGTGTCAGTGCCTTTAATTGTAAGTGTGTGACAGACGGGGGTTAACGGGGGGAAAACAAAAACAGGATCCAAAACACTCCATAAAACTTTAATGATGTTTAAATCTGCTGATCGAGACTGAAATGCACTTAGCTTGCTGTTTATCAGTCACAGGACATAGATTCATGAAATATAGTAACATCGTCTGAAAAGGGTCGACCTGATCCAGTATTTACATTTGTGACATTTAGCAGACACTTTTATCTAAAGCGACTTATTGAGGGTTAAGGGCATTGCTCAGGGGTCTAACAGTGGCAATTTGGCAGTGGTGAGGTCTTAACCTGCAACCCCCTGATTACTAGGCCAGTACCTTAACCACTGAGCTAACACTATGATGCTGTTTGAAGAAAAACAAGGTCCTTATGAATAGGACCAAAGCTATGACTTGTAAGACTCCTCCTCTTGACATATTTAATGATTGTCCAGATTTTGTGACTGCTGTACCTGAAATTCAGGCACTGACTTTTTATCCTTTTTAAAACTTCTAAAATTTACACTATAACGGAAGGTTATGTCATTCTTGGGACTTTTCAAACAATAACACTGGTGTTTTATAAAGTTGTCAGTGATTGACTATAGCTGGTGACTCTTTGAGGCCTATTTAAACAGTGGTGGTTTGACTGCACCTATTAGAAACATATGGAACAGCGATTTCTCACCAGGGTTTGGAGGAAAACTGTCACCTTATGATTAGAAGAAATGTGCCTGGATGGGATGATCATCCAAGAACTACTAAAAACAGGCCAACCCTAAACTAAAAGCTTTTAAAACACAGATGTACTGTAACTGTCCACAGTCAAGTGAACTTTACATAGCAAGGAAAGGAAATGGTCCTACTAAATTCATGGACCTCGTTTTCCAAAAATCACAGATTTCCCAGATATTTAAAGAAAAGTACCAGATTTCACGTCAGTCATTGAATTACACTCATACAATGAATGATAGAATACATTGAGGCTATAACTCACAGCATAGCTACCTTAATAGTTGAATGTAAACCTAGAACATCCAGCGACCGTCTCAAAAAGAAAAATTATCCCCCTCTGCGTCCAAAGAATTGGTTGGAATTGAATTTTCCAAACTCAGTTACCCTTCGACTCCGACTTCTTGGACATTTTGACTAACTGATTGCTAACTGAATTGCCGTAGGATTGTTAGGACCGTCTCATAGTGCAGATTAACCAGTAAATGAGAGGCACTTTAATGCTACATGAATAAAAAAGGTTAAATTACTAAACACAAACCCTAAATCTTTCATTTTACATCAAATTGAACATAATGGCTGTCGTGCAAGTAAGGAGCCTCTGCTCTTGGGTTACTTGTAACCATTCAGTCAAATTTCCTCTTGCATTGTGTGACAGTTTGGGTTTTCCTTCTGACCTGTACAAAGAGACAACTGTTCCATGTGGTTTTTTAATAGACAAAGTCAAACATGCCCTATTTCTATAGGCACAATCATAATCACAAATGTAATAATGTGATAATACACTCTTAATTCATGATTTGAGAATGTTTCCAATCATTCACAGAAAAGTTGCATCAACATACTTAAATAATTGAAATTCCAAAACTGCGATAAAATACACGTCCCTTACAACTTGACCTGTGTTTTATTTAATCCAGTGCCAATTCATATTTCACTCCAGAATTGTTTATCTGGCTACCACTCACCAGTACAGCTAAAGTCCGTGTGTACAAGTCTGTGTATTTAAGCTCTTATGAACCTTTTTCTTGCTGTGACATGAAATAAATCTCAGTGCAATAAGATCTACACCATGTCAACTGACAGTGATGGATAATTCAGAGAAAATGTGTCATAATTTACAGTCCATAAATGTTTATTATTCATTTCTGCAGTATATAAATTATAGGCAAACGTTTAGCGTTCACCATGCGGTCACTGAAGCTTGATGATGATGAAAGCAGTCACATTCTCGTGGAATACGGTACATGATCTGTTTTTCTTTTTGCTCTGAGCCGCCGCAGAGTTTTCCTGCAGGCCGGCGTGTGGCAGAATTTGTTTTCTTAGTTTCTCATGGTGGTCGGCTTAACCAGCAGTGTTCCGTCCGCTGCATGGGCAGCTGGCGTTCACCTTACGATCTCTATCTTTTTAGATGAACTGATTTAGGAAATACTTTCCAAACTCCGCCTGAGACGTTGGTTAATGGAACTGAATAAAGAAATGCTGTGTATGTCTTTTTAATCATCACCTCCAGCAGCATGAATGCTGTGGGAAGTCCCTTCTCAGATATCAGCTTCCACTGTTCATGCTTGGCACACTTAACCCCTGAATGAAATGTGTATGCAGTGTTTATTAGAACACAGATAAACCGCCTGCAAGCTCAAAACTGCAGGTTTATATTTACTTACTTGATTTCTCATTTAGCGTGGAAATTATTTAATATAAATCCAAAAGTACAATCAAGTAAACAATAACCAGATGTTTTAATGCCATTACATTATATATTTATTTTATATTTTCTCCCTTTTCTCCCGATATTTGGCACGTCCAATTTTTACCCAATTGCATTATGCTTCCTCTCCACTGAAGCTGACCCCCACCCCTGATTGAGGAGAGCGAACTGACACACCTCTCCGATACGTAAGCAGTAGCCGACTGCATCTTTTCACCTGCACCAGCCGAGTTAATATCCGATCAGCTTTGTGTCCGGGGAGCCACACCCTGTTCAGCATTATTCCTCTACTCTGTGCAGACACCATCAACCAACCAACAGAAGTCGTAATTGCATTAGTTATGAGGTCCCTCTCTGGCTCCCTAACCCTGTATGAACAACAGACAAACGTTGTTTATATACCGTAGCTGCCCTGCCCAGCCGGATGGCAGAGCTGAGCGTATTTTTTTTCACTTTTCTTTAATGGACGGTGTAGATTAGTCAGTCAGTGATTTTATACCTACAAATGCTATCCATCCATCCATCCCTTCATCCATCCATCCATCCCTTCATCCATCCATCCCTTCATCCATCCATCCATCCCTTTATCCATCCATCCATCCATCCATCCCTCCATCCATCCATCCAACCATCCCTCCATCCATCCATCCATCCATCCATCCATCCATCCATCCATCCATCCATCCATCTATCCCTCCATCCATCCATCCCTCCATCCATCCATCCATCCATCCATCCAATGACTGATGTATGAACAGGATTGATGGGGTTAATTTGTAAAAAAATATTTGCAGTGCAACACAAATTGTAACTGTTTCATGTCTATAAACAAAGAAAACATTATCACCGTTGCCAAGGCTTTTACCCTCCTTTATTTCAGCCCCACTTTATTCATTACCACGCCTCACTTCTGGTGCAAATTGTAAACGTCTGCTGCAGTGGCAAAGCTGTCATTTCCCTACTGAATTCTTTTCCACTTACACTCCCCAGATTCATCGACAGATGTTACACACTCTACAAATGCTTAATAGTTCTGGTCGCCGCCTGGAGAAAGTGTGGAGTCTGGCCTGTAGTGGCTGGCCTGCACCTATGGGATAAATATGGAAGTAATTATAAGGCAGCACATGCTGTGTGTTTGGCAAGAGAACAAATATACTGCGGATCAGCAGAACCTCCTTCTCGTCTCGTCATACTGCGTGATTGGCCAGTGGGCTATCGTTGCTCCATTTCAGACAGTAATTTAATTTGCCAGTGCGCTGCCTGAAGCAGGTAGGGGGTGTATACGGCTCTCGGCTCACTAATAGCTAATAGTCTTATGGAGGAAGATTTATTTATTATTTCTCCCTTTAGCTCCGAAACCTGGCCAAGCTCCAGTCATTACAGATCTTATTTGTTTTGTCACGGGGCGTGAGGCCTGAATGTGTCTCGGAGGGAGTTGAGGAATGACTGCAGTCATCCCTAAGGCCAGGCCCCTCCACAGCTGCTCTCAACACCACGCCACACCACGCCTCACCACGCTTTAGCCGCACGTGGATTGATTTCCCCACTGACCGAACTCAACAGTCTTGCCACGCTAGGATGAGAGGATTCTGCTGTTCAAAAGTCCTTACAACATGAACTAATAAATTAATAGACTAGTAAAGTATATTGTTTAGAACATGCTGATCTGTAGGATGGTGGAGGTTTACCGATCAGCCATAACATTAAAACCACCTCCTTGTTTCTACACTCACTGTCCATTTTATCAGCTCCACTTACCATATAGAAGCACTTTGTAGTTCTACAATTACTGACTGTAGTCTATCTATTTCTCTACATACCTTTTTTACCTGCTTTCACCCTGTTCTTCAATGGTCAGGACCCCCACAGGACCACTACAGAGCAGGTATTATTTAGGTGGTGGGTCATTCTCAGCACTGCAGTGACACTGACATGGTGGTGGTGTGTTAGTGTGTGTTGTGCTGGTATGAGTGGATCAGACACAGCAGCGCTGCTGGAGTTTTAAAATTTCATGTCCACTCACTGTCCACTCTATTAGACACTCCTAACTGGTTAGTCCGCCTTGTAGATGTAAAGTCAGAGACGATCGCTCATCTATTGCTGCTGTTTGAGATGGTCATTGTTGCTGCTGGCTGGATGTTTTTGGTTGGTGGACTATTCTCAGTCCAGCAGGGACAGTGAGGTGTTTAAAAACTCCAGCAGCGCTGCTGCATCTGATCCACTCATACCAGCACAACACACACTAACACACCACCACCATGACGGTGTCACTGCTGTGCTGAGAATGATCCACCACCCACAGTTGTGCACTGTGCAAATACTTTTTCTAGTGTGATGAATTATTATTACTTACTCCTTAATCTCTCACTCTTTGTTCTAACTTAGTCTTTCTGTCTTTTTCTAAGGGCCTCATAGCTAAACGACTCTCTTGTGCTGAGTATACCCAGATAAGTCAGACGTACTTCTAGAGTCTTTATTCTTCTTGTAATTACGTCTCTTTGCTCCACCATCTTATCGCCGCCACAAGTACTCGTATCGAGTGTTTTATGACGTGTTCGGGATGGACAGGATATTTTAAGATGACTGTGAGGTTCAGGATAATTGCATTTGCATAGAGTACAGTAAATCACTCGGTATGTTTATTGCCTTCACTGTTTGCTCTCCTGACTCCTTGTATCTAGAGCTTACTTGCAGACTTATTATAGGAAGCATGAGAAGACAACCATAAACACTGGAAATACAAATCTAACTGGTTAGGCCTAAAGTTTGACATTCTTCATAAAATCCACACTCCGGACTCCACCATAGCATGTGTAATGTGTGGTATCTTGCTAGTGCAATATAGAATCACACAGCCTTTTAACTCTAACCTAATAACTATCTATGACATCTGTAGAATAGAGATAATTACCACAGATAAAGATTTTGATCAATTATATTAGACTGGAAAAGAAACTAAATATAATCACACATAATTAAGGCTTTCGTGATGAATTTTACCCAACATTTACACCCTATCATGAATTAATTAATGAATTAACTAATTCATTGACTGTTTTACCGCTGCTTCATTCTATTAAGGGTCGTGTTGGGTCTGATTCACTGGGCGAAAGGCAGGAAACACCCCAGACAGGTCACCAGTCCATCACAGGGCAAACACATACAGAAAAGGAAACCCACACAGACACAGGAAGAACATGCAAACTCCACCTGGAAAGGACCTGGGCAGCTCTACCTGGGAATTGAACCCGGGACCTACTTGCTGTGAAGTGACAGTGCTACCCACTAAGCCACGATGCCACCCCATTCATGAATCATTTTGTGAAATTTGGCTGGATTCTCTCTAAAATGTCATTTTTGGACTGGTGGATGGATACAATATGAACAATAAACAAGCCATTAAGAAGCCTGAAAACCTAAAAAAAGAAAGGACGTTCTGGAGAAACACTACCCACATGGTCAACAGGAGTCTGAATTATTGGACAGCACTGGGTTTGGTTGAAAAATGCAAGAATATTATTTTAAATACTCCTGCTGAAAGCCCTGCACCCCTGCTGCCCAGCCCTGCTGCCTAGCCCTGCTGCTGAGTGATGAACTCTGAAAGCTGAATCAACAGGCCCGTGTTTATAAATGTCAGGGTTTTCCCCTCAGATCTGAGCATCTTCCTTTGTTTTGTGGATCACACGTCCTTGCGCACTACAAAAGCCGGTGAGGATATCTGCATGCAGATGTTCTTTGACCACCGAGGGCACGGGCATCAGCTGAAGTGGAAGCTCGGCCGGTGGAAACGCCACTGGCTAACGCTGGCTACAGCTGGCTACAGCCTTCCTGCTTTTCGCTGCACGTCTCTTTGTTTTGAGCTTGACTTTTCCCTGACACACAGCCCTTCACTGTCAGATGTGGCACGGCTCCAGATCAAAGTGCATCAGGAAGGATACGCTTTTTAAATCTTCCAGAGAGGAAATCGAGTCTTAGCAAGGACGACTGCACCAGCTATCTCTCAGACACTGGGGAGAGCTAATGCCATTGCTTTAATCTAGCTATAGGTGCACAACACCAGGTGTGAGGCAAGTCCAGACTGGTCCTGGGGCTCGGTGGTACGTGTAGTGAAAGTTATTACTTCATCAAAACCTAAAGAAAGATCTTTCCCTCCCTCTAAGTGCTTGTTTGAAGTAAATTGAAGTGAATGGTAGCAGGAATTTACCACATATTGTTTTTCCTCACATTTTTGCACCCAGTTCAGTCGTGGTCGGTTGGAACTTATCTCAACTTAGTAGAAGCAATTAAAAAAACAAAGTTGTGATGGTAGTAAGAATGTAGTGAGTGCTTAGCCAGTTTTTCACCCTGCAAAATGTTATTATTTTCTGTTTTTTAATTTTTGTCCCCTTTTTTGCACCCAATTCAGTCATGGCTGACCAATGGTTAGAGCTTATCTCCCTCTCTCTTGTCTCTGTTAATACCCTACCCCCTGATCAAGGAGAGCCCCCTTTGACATGGGAGCAATGGATCACTTCTTTTCACCTGCAAGGGGCGGATCCTCACACAGTGCAGTATCACATGCATAGAGACATGCACTGCCAATCGTGGTCAGATGCCCCCCAATGCCTTAAGTTTGTAAGTCCAACAAAGCCTAAGCATCCAGCTCATGAGACTCCAGCACCTGTCTCGCCTACTGCTAGTGAGTTAGCGTACGTATCAGGTACTACAGCGATTTGTACATAATAAAATGCTTACAAAAGTTGTTATTCTTAATTAAAGAAAGCCAAGACTGTCATGTGCCCCTTTTGACACGTGATCAGCGGATCGCTTCTTTTCACACGCCGGACAGAGTCTCGCATGCACTGTCATCCGTGGTCAGATGCCCCCACAATACCCCAACCGGTCACTTACACCTGCGACGAGGAATCCTGTTTCAGCCATCATTCCTTCCCAAAAGACACACAGCCAATCACGTGTCCATACAGGCAGCCAGCTGGCTAATAGCAGAGCTGAGATTCGAACTCGAGGGCTCGAGATCTCAGCACTGGTGGACTAACGTGTCACCACTCAAACCCACCTCTCGTCTTAAGCAATAGGCTGCAAAAGATAGAGTATTAAAGAGTGCTCATATATTCTCTGTTCCATTATAGGAGAACATTAAGTGAGTCTTCTTAGAACACTAAAGAAGCATGTTTCTTTTATCTGAAATATGTTTTAAAGCTTTAAAATTTGCTTGTATGTGTATTGTACTGTTCATATGTTGTCCACATTAGCAAGTCATAAGGTCATACAAACTGTGTTCGATTTACAGCGTATATAATTTAAGTGCCTTGTAGTACTAAAGCAGTTTATTAATTGTAATCTATTTTCAACCCAGCAAAGAAATCAGTTCTTGTATGACAGCTGATGTGATTAGATTTGATTTGCACTAATGTGTGAATAATAAAATGAGATGACATGATGGCGCAGGCTGCATAATATGCAGGTCTGAAAGATGTCTGGTGTACGTTGGAATGTGTGTTTAAGTTTAAGTAACATTGCTGTGTGTGATTCACTTTTTTCCCCATATGTGTTTGTTTATTAGGATTTTAACGTCATGTTTTACACTTTGGTTACATTCATGACAGAAACGGTAGTTACTCGTTACACAAGGTTCATCAGTTCACAAGGTTATATTAAACACAGTCATGGACAATTTTGTATCTCCAATTCACCACACTTGCATGTTTTTGGACTGTGGAAGGAAACGGAGCTCCCGGAGGAAACCCACGCTGACACGGGGAGAACATGCAAACTCCACACAGAAAGGACCCGAACCGCCTGGAGATCGAACCCAGGACCTTCTTGCTGTGAGGCGACAGTGCTACCTACTTAGCCACCGCGCTTTAGCCACATGAGTGGTGTTTAATTACAAACGTAAATGTAATGTTACTCAGCTTTGATTAAGCTGATGTTTTGCTATATATGAAAAATAAAATTCATATTAAATTAAATTTTGCAAGAATTGGTGGATTTCGATACTGGTAAAACAAGTAGGCCAAGCCAGACGGTTCCAGTGAGCAGCGCGTGGGAGACCCAGATCAGACGTACATCTCAATTTGCCAGCGAGACAGCACCACGGGGAGGTATAAATAATACATCTAGTACAAGCGAAAGCTCAAGCTGCACTCCTCCTGCAGGGAACTTCTCCTTATTATTTTTTCACATTTAGGATTTTACTTTGATACGTGTTCTTTTGTTGTATTTCATTTCTGAGCACTCTGTCATTACCGAGCCCACACGCAATTTGTGGTGGCAGACTGTTTAAAAAAAAAAAAGGCTAATCCAATTACCGTGTTGATGCTGCCGGCTCAACACAAATTCTCATTATAAAAATCATTAATCACGTCTAAATGGTCTCAGTTACGTAACTCAGAACTGCTTGAAAATGATAAAATGATATGTTTAGGGGGTAATTCATTTCTCTGCGTATGCTTATCTTTATTTTTGGATTCGGCTGTACGATAGCTCTGTTGAGCTTCTAGTTTTTGTTCAGTTTCTGTCCTGACTGGTGCTGTACAGCTTGTTTCCTCTCGGCTTCCTGTCTTACCTCAGCCGTTAGAAGCAGGCAGGCGTCCTTTTCTTTGTCAGCACTGTGAGCTAGAAGATAAGAACAAATGGAATCATTAATAAATGAGTGGGTTCATACAACGTGTTCATTTTAATCACTTGCTGATGTTGTCAGGCTTTGGTCGACTGTAAATACTCTAGAAGTCCAAAAATATGTTTAAAAGACGCCCTTTTAACAAGGAGTTCAGGTGTTTCAGCCCTTATATGCATCTATGTTTGTAACCACAGTTTGAGGAAGGCCCGTATATATATATATACAGTGTATCACAAAAGTGAGTACACCCCTCACATTTCTGCAAATATTTCATTATATCTTTTCATGGGACAACACTATAGACATGAAACTTGGATATAACTTAGAGTAGTCAGTGTACAGCTTGTATAGCAGTGTAGATTTACTGTCTTCTGAAAATAACTCAACACACAGCCATTAATGTCTAAATAGCTGGCAACATAAGTGAGTACACCCCACAGTGAACATGTCCAAATTGTGCCCAAATGTGTCATTGTCCCTCCCTGGTGTCATGTGTCAAGGTCCCAGGTGTAAATGGGGAGCAGGGCTGTTAAATTTGGTGTTTTGGGTACAATTCTCTCATACTGGCCACTGGATATTCAACATGGCACCTCATGGCAAAGAATTCTCTGAGGATGTGAGAAATAGAATTGTTGCTCTCCACAAAGATGGCCTGGGCTATAAAAAGATTGCTAACACCCTGAAACTGAGCTACAGCATGGTGGCCAAGGTCATACAGCGGTTTTCCAGGACAGGTTCCACTCGGAACAGGCTTCGCCAGGGTCGACCAAAGAAGTTGAGTCCACGTGTTCGGCGTCATATCCAGAGGTTGGCTTTAAAAAATAGACACATGAGTGCTGCCAGCATTGCTGCAGAGGTTGAAGACTTGGGAGGTCAGCCTGTCAGTGCTCAGACCATACGCCGCACACTGCATCAACTCGGTCTGCATGGTCGTCATCCCAGAAGGAAGCTGACGCACAAGAAAGCCCGCAAACAGTTTGCTGAAGACAAGCAGTCCAAGAACATGGATTACTGGAATGCCCTGTGGTCTGACGAGACCAAGATAAACTTGTTTGGCTCAGAAGGTGTCCAGCATGTGTGGCGGTGCCCTGGTGAGAAGTACCAAGACAACTGTACCTTGCCTACAGTCAAGCATGGTGGTGGTAGCATCATGGTATTGGGCTGCATGAGTGTTGCTGGCACTGGGGAGCTGCAGTTCATTGAGGGAAACATGAATTCCAACATGTACTGTGACATTCTGAAACAGAGCATGATCCCCTCCCTTCGAAAACTGGGCCTCATGGCAGTTTTCCAACAGGATAACGACCCCAAACACAACCTCCAAGATGACAACTGCCTTGCTGAGGAAGCTGAAGGTAAAGGTGATGGACTAAACCTAATTGAGCACCTGTGTCGCATCCTCAAGTGGAAGGTGGAGGAGTTCAAGGTGTCTAACATCCACCAGCTCCGTGATGTCATCATGGAGGAGTGGAAGAGGATTCCAGTAGCAACCTGTGCAGCTCTGGTGAATTCCATGCCCAGGAGGGTTAAGGCAGTGCTGGATAATAATGGTGGTCACACAAAATATTGACACTTTGGGCACAATTTGGACATGTTCACTGTGGGGTGTACTCACTTATGTTGCCAGCCATTTAGACATTAATGGCTGTGTGTTGAGTTATTTTCAGAAGACAGTAAATCTACACTGCTATACAAGTTGTACACTGACTACTCTAAGTTATATCCAAGTTTCATGTCTATAGTGTTGTCCCATGAAAAGATATAATGAAATATTTGCAGAAATGTGAGGGGTGTACTCACTTTTGTGATACACTGTATATATATATATATATATACAGTGTATCACAAAAGTGAGTACACCCCTCACATTTCTGCAGATATTTAAGTATATCTTTTCATGGGACAACACTGACAAAATGACACTTTGACACAATGAAAAGTAGTCTGTGTGCAGCTTATATAACAGTGTAAATTTATTCTTCCCTCAAAATAACTCAATATACAGCCATTAATGTCTAAACCACCGGCAACAAAAGTGAGTACACCCCTTAGTGAAAGTTCCTGAAGTGTCAATATTTTGTGTGGCCATCATTATTTCCCAGAACTGCCTTAACTCTCCTGGGCATGGAGTTTACCAGAGCTTCACAGGTTGCCACTGGAATGCTTTTCCACTCCTCCATGACGACATCACGGAGCTGGCGGATATTCGAGACTTTGCGCT